>NW_019524596.1:0-79300 GCF_002814215.2 Seriola lalandi dorsalis | reverse complement strand
GGGGGGGGGCTGAGGGAGGTCACAAAGTAAGTTAGGATCCCAACGCTGCAGACAAATGAGAGGACAGCGCGCTGTTTGGTTTGTGTGAAGTTCACCAAGAGCAGAGATGAACTTCAGTTAGTGTTTTTATCTCCAGAGAACCATGTCTTTATACAAAACAATATTCTGTTAGCACAAATATGTCACAGTTCAAAATCATAGGGAATTAGGAAAGTGCACTGCTGCCTACACAGAACAAGAAGAGGTCAATTTGTCATTAAAGAGGATTCATATATGAAGAATCGGGATTCGATTTTAACTTTCACTACAAATAGCCTATATACGATTTAGTGATATGATAGAAATATGATGTATAGCTTAAACACATAAAAACATCACATAGTCTATCTCTGTCTATCTTCGGTTTAGTGTGTTAAATCAATAAGTTGGGTAACTGAAAATGTAGGCTTACCGTTAAGTAACTAAAGTGTAACTTTTTAACATTGTTATTACAAATAATAATAATAGGCCTAACAATAATAATAATGATAATAATAAGAACAATAATCATAATAATGGTAATAATAATAATAGTCCTATACTTTTTTATTAAATATTAAACCCAATTTGTTGTCATTTATTTTGCAGGTAGTCAGAGGATACTCAGCCGTCTAATCTGTTCACTCACAGAAACAAATGGACACTCGGTCAGCTCGAGCAGCAGGTCGGCAGGTCGGTGTGTGTGTGTGTGTGTGTGTGTGTGTGTGTGTGTGTGTGTGTGTGTGTGTTTTGAGGTCTGAGAGGCTTTAAAACAGTTGTGTCATTTTGTTGCGTCAGTAGTTTTTGTGCCTTTTTAATTTTAATGGATTTTTATGGGTTCTTGGTGATTTAGTCTGCTGCACAGGACAAATGGAGTAATGATCAATCGAAAAGAAAGATATCAGTTATTTCCATCCGTATTATTAAGTTTGTTTATTGAACATGAACAAAGCGTCATATGCTCAGAGAGAGAGAGAGAGAGAGAGTCTATGGAATAACAAAAACTAAATAGAGAATTTAAAAGGCTAGTCAATACGTTTAATTAATTTATTTTGTGAACACATGAATACATGAATTTAAACCTTAGTAGGCCTATAGGTTCCTATTTAAGGGTTTTTTTTTTTAACATTTTCTTGGAATTAAATAACAACATGAGTGACAAGACAGGACACACACACACACACACACACACACACACACACACACACACACACACACACACGTTTTTATGTGTTTAACCCTCTGTGAGCTACAGGCCTCCTCTCCTCCTACACAAAACACACCTACAACATAGAAACTTAGCCGAAGCTTTTTTGCTTCAGCTTTTCTACTTTTATTCGCCAGATTTTAATCACAAATATATATTTTGAGGAGCCTCGCGGACCAAACATCATTTTAGTGGAGTACATCCCATAAATTAAAGAGGAAAATCCAGTCCACACCAACTGTTATTTCCGGATATCATAAAGCTCCGTGGTTAAGCTGTTTCCTCTAAAGTTCAGAAATTGATCGGCGCGTTCGATATATTGATCATCGATCACTTCATGCTCACTCGGCGCTGTTTCCTAAACACAGAGGCATTTGTGTGGGATCGTTTCAGTGGTTACGCTTTGACCTGTAGCACATGAATGACTGACACCAGAAATATGTTGAAAAATAAATGTCAGCCGTGTTGTTTTATTATCTATTGAGCAAAAGGCCATTAAAATGTGGCTCCTCCTGCTTTCGCTGGGGTTAATAATGATGGACGCTCCCGCTTGTAATTTAACCTTACATTGATGTGGTTCACAAGCAATAGGTTTTTTTCGATTATGATCAAGCAAATAAAATATTCTACTAATTTATTTAATCGAAAAAAATATATTATTAAATTGGAATATATTGTATCATCTTTTTTCACGGCGGTTTGACTATGAGATCAAACTGTGTTTCTGTCCAAGGCCAAAAACACGAAGCAGCAATCACCGCATTCAACTGGTTTATAGCTTTTGTGTCAGTGTCAGGATTTATTGAAAACAGTGTGTGTGTGTGTGTGTGTGTGTGTGTGTGTGTGTGTGTGTGTGTGTGTGTGTGTGTGTGTGTGTGTTAAAAACATTTTGGGCAAAACCGTTTGTATATTAACGCAGTTTTTAGGAGACAGGGTCGAATTCAGAGCGCTGTTACTATAATATTGTTTCTCTGGGCTCATGCAGAGCTTGAAAATCTGAATGTGGGTTTGACTTGAAATGAATTTCGATTGTTACATAGGCTATAACAATTCAACTGTACATTCAATTCTTAAATTCTATTTGTAATTTCCTTATCATTCAAGAAATGTTTGTGATTTCTTTCCATATTTTGCAGCCATCTCTAAAAACTAAAAATCCATCCTACAGGCAAGTCACAGAGAAAGCCTGATGAGTTATGGCTTTTTGAATATGGAAACCTACTGCAGAAAAAAAACAAAGAGGAACAGAGCATAGAAAATCTTGTGCACCAGCAAAAGCACTAAAGATGTTTCCTCCCTATCCTTTTGTCAAAATGTGCTGAAGTGCACAGTCTGCATCATCAGGGCCACTGCAGCTTATTTACAGTGTGTGCAAACACAGTAGCCGGCGTTAAAATTAAGAGGTGGTTTAACCCACAAAAAGTCAACCTATAGTCTATAGCTAACACAGTAACATATGGAGCTGATTGTGTTTTACTGTTTTACAAAAAGAAAAACAAATATTGATAACACTTTTTTTTTTTCCTGTGAGATGACCGAACCACAGCTACAAAAAAAGGTCCTGAAATGCAAAAAAAAACAAAAGCTATACCTGTTGGCTAGAAAACATAATGCTGACATGCAGAGACAATAATTCAGAGATTTACAATATTAGGACAAAGACAAATAGATCCACATTTCCTGCACACTGAACTTAGCTTTCCGTACCTTTGTATGAATCTGTATAATATATCAATAAAAGAATTTGTAAAAAGAAATTGTATTTTTCCACATCGTTGATTGTCACATTGATCATTTTTTATCAGGTGTTTTCCCTTCTTTCACACACGCAGTGGTGAACAACAGAGTGACATTTCTTTTAGTTAAATTTGATTAAAACATAACCTAAGTATTGGATAAATGCCGTCAGTCGTTAGAGTATTTTTATGTATATGTGAAATAAAGAGTAGTGTAGCTGTTTTATGACGTGAAGCTCATACAGCACATCAGACATCAGACCCTTTGTTTTAATAGAGAACACACTGAAAGTCTTTTACTGCAAGAAACACACAATCACAAAGGCAATTTAATCTCAAAATATACAAAATATATTATGGATTCACGAAGCAGCGTCTGAATTTTGTATTGAACATTTACATTGCGGTAGGGGGGATATTTTCTCCACGCTGCTTATATTGCAGTAGTAGTTAACTGGATTTAGTTCATTTGTGTGTGGGTGAATAACACAGTCTAAAAAGTTTAGAAATGAATTCAAAGTTCAGAAAAAATAAAGTCAGTCTATTATCATCTTTCTTTTAGAATAAGAAAGAAAAAAGAAAACAGGTCAGCCAGCAGTAAAAATCTAATAAGAAATTCTGTGACTCTGCTGTGTCACATTATACTGTACATGCGGAAAATATAAGTAGGATGTCCTTGTCTGTGATTATGAAAGAATAAAACTGAATATAAAAAATAATTCTTGTAGCAAAGATTGATGTTTTTACCAACACAAAAGAAGTTTGTTTTTATGTTTTATGAATAAAAAAAATCATATTGATTAAAACAACTCAACAACTTAATCCACTCGCTCAATTGGCACAGAACTGAAAAAAACAAACTGTGATATTCTCCTCATTGATTATAACTTTCCTGCAGCTGTGGAGTATTTTAAGTCAAGAATTTATTCATTCGAGTTTAAGATGTGAACAAGATCCAAAGAGCGTGTTTCTTCTTGTGTTTGTGAATCATTTCTCCAGTATTTCACCACATAGAGCGGTAATGGTGACATTTTCGTTAATCATATCTCTTTATCAACTGAAAATGCACAGTAGTACAACTTCTCCAGCATCCATATCCTCTCAGGCACCGGTTGCTAAGAAACAGAAGGAGAGATGTATTGAGACAGAATAGTCAATCAATTCTCCTGTGAGGTGTGTGTGTGTGTGTGTGTGTGTGTGTGTGTGTGTGTGTGTGTGTGTGTGTGTGTGTGTGTGTGTACTTGGTTTTTCACACAGCCATATTGTCTCTGTAGTTGAGTACACTGTGTGTGCGTCTTTAAGTACAGGGGTGGTGAATATGTGTTTTCAAAGCTATGAAGGGGATTAAAGTATGTGAAATATTCCTTTATTTTCAGCAGTTTAAATCTTCTGTTCCCGTTATAAATGGATCACAAATTCCAGGATAGTTTCCCACACTGGTCATTTCAACCACTTCATATTGAGAACATCATCATCTTCAAGCATTTTATATCCAAAGGTCATAGGTCACTGTGCTTCTTCTCCAGGGATTATCTGCTTTTCATCACATCATTCAGTGCAGTTGGAGGCGAATAAGGGGGAAACTCTTATCTTCACCATACAGAGGCAAAGCAACAGATTATTAGTCACCTTATGCTGCCTGTACCCAAAAGGGATGCATTGGATTTCATTCACTTGGCCCAAAAAAAAACAAACAAAAAAAACAACCCAACCTCTGTGGACTTTGTTGTTCCTGAACAGAAAGGAACAGAACAGTTTCCTACTCTTTGTACAAATGTATTGCTGAGCTGTTGAATTATTCAACTGTATAATTCAAGATGAGATTTTTTTTTAAAAACAGCTTTCTTTAAATCTACTTCAGATGATTAATTTGACAGAAAAAAAAGATTTGTGTGAGTGAGTGTTGAGTTTTTTCCCCATCTGAATAAAGGGTCTAAGGACAGAGGATGTTATATGTTGTGCATTGTTGTCCTCCATTCAAAAATATAATACTAACTTTGACCTATCTGTATCAGGGAATGCCACGGTTACTCGTGAAGTGGACATGGCAGATAGAAAATACTCTAACTTGAAAATATGTCAGATTTTTGTTCTGGAAGTTTCAGCAATGTTTACCATGAGCTTCCGGTGCTTAAAAGATTGACTATAATCCAAAAAAAGGTGTTCAAAAGACAAACAGAAATGCACTATTTTACTCTAAACCACCTTCTCCGTGTCTGCTTCCCTCAGGTCTCCTCCAGCAGGAGGCAGAGAAATATGCTGGTTTCATACACTCCATCGATTTTGCCCTCGAACAAAGACAGACAGAGAGGGATGGAAGCAGGGGAGCGGAGGAGACGAGGAGTGAGAGAAATGAGAGCTAGATGAAGAGCACTTGCCACAATGGTAAATTTTCTTGTTTTATCCAAACACACAGCTACATGGATTCGGTTTGGCAATTATTGGCAAATGGAAAAGGAGATACAAAGATGTGAATTTAATATCGGGATAATTTAAAGGTTCTGTGTGTGTTTACTTCAAAGGGGAAAACACTCATCACCACGGCTTTGAGCTCCAAATGGAGAAAAAGCGCTGTTTACTCTACAAATGAGTGTGAGACAGAGCAACAGAGCGAGAGACAGAAACAGAGAGCAACAGGGAAGAAGAAGGAGAGGGGAGAGAGAGAGAGAGAGAGAGAGAGAGAGAGTTGGGCTGGTGTTAAGGTGATTAGTCTGGTGGGTTGGCGATAGAGAGAGTTGATCAATAACCTATCGATCTCCCATTGCGAGTGTCAGGGGGGTAGTGGGAAAGAGAGGGAGGGTGAGGGAAAGGATAGGGAGGGAGTCGGTCCTGGCTTGACTTTTAAAAATCCTTTACTCTGCAGATGACAAATAACCCATTAGATTACAGGAGAGCTGGAAAATCTGGAAGTCCTTCCTGCTACACACACACGCACACACACACACACACACACACACACACACACACACGCACACACACACACATGCACGTATACACCTGTGCATTTCCTGAATGCTGCAAATATTTCTCAATTTCAAATAAGCATGGTACAGACAATTTTTCAGCCATGGCGGCATGAAAAAGAAAAATCATTTCTGTAAGTAGTGTGGAGGAACTATTGAGCTCAATGCAGTGAAGTTACTTAGCAGACCATTACTTCAAAGAATTCCTCTAGGCTGAAATATTCACTGAAGCAAGCCGCACTCAATACTCACCCTAAAGCCTTTTCAAATGTTCTGCAATAAGTCTATTAGAAATAGGTGACAAATTTGAAAGCAAGCAAAAGCGGAAAAGAAAGAAAGCTGACCTCGATCTTCACTGGAGTTTTCTCTAAATTTTATTGCTGCAAAAAGACAAACGTGTTGCATCCAACAATGTGTGTGTCATTAGGGAATATTCTATGTTTGGAGCATTAAATAGCAAGATTATATAAGCTACAGTTGAATTAATAAGATGATGACAAACAGTCCCTCAGGCCTCCTTACAGCCAAGAACAGTGGTAATTAGAGTCTGAAAAATTTATACCGAGAGAAAATGATTTTAAAAAGCAACTATCAGGGCTGAGCTGATGAAATCACTTGACACAGAAGGATCACACCGTGTGTATATATTTCTGTGTCACCTGAAACAAGGTCATGACGTTACAAGGTTTGCCGCTCCCCGGTGTAATCTGGACCGCGCACGATGGGGTCAGAGTTGAGGGGTGAGAGGTGAAGGGTCACTCAGTCCTTGAAAATACCACAGAGCCCAAAGGACGGATGTCAGGGTAATAGAAGAGAAGATGGTTATTGAACAAGCCATCACTTTTACTGTCAGCTCACATATACCGGAAGTCTTTTACTACAGCAGGTGGGGTTAACGCCTGCGGAGAAGGAGTCAGGAGTCAATGTAGGTGCAGGCGCATGATGTGTTTGAATCGAAATAAAACCACGGCACTTTTCCTGTCATGAATCACAGCTGTGCTCCACTCTCTCCTCGCAGAGGTTTGGAGGTTTGATGGCAGCGAGTGATGGATGTTCCTCGCATTGGGGCTCAGCTCTCAAACAACCATTATCATTACGGATTCCTGCTGACTTCAGGACTCATTTGGACAAATGGAGGGGGCTTTTGATATTTAAGGGAAGTCATGTATAAGAATGGTTAATGGGCAAAACACAGCCTCTTTGTCCAGTCCTTCTGTTTCTCACCCACGCTCAGCTCTCCCATCCTTCATCCCGCTTCCATTTCCTCATTTTCCTCTCGTTTCTCCTCCTCCGCCTGCCTCTCTCCTTCTTATGTCCTTGTCTCCCATGTGCCACTACTCCCCCTCCATGCCCCCCTCCATACCTGCTAAGAGGGCCCTGCCCCCACACAGTGTCTCCCGCTGCCATGCAGTCTCTCAAATTAATGTAGAGATATTGACAAGTGATGGGCCTGGGAGGCATAGATCATCAGGAGGGAGAGGAGAAGAGAGGAGGGCTGGGGTGAGGCCAGGCCGGACTGCTCTTCATGGATGTAGGGGTTTCCCCCATCGTTACCCAGCAGCTTGCTTGACCATCTAAGTGCCATGGACATAATCTTAAAAGTCTCTCATCTGTTGATTTACTTCCTCTTCACTGTTATGATTCAGAAGCATTAGGAGTGGAGGCGAGATGGAGAAAATGTGTGAGGTTTTCAGGTTTGCCTTTAAAATAATTAACAGGCACATAAATATCAGAAACGGCAGCTTCCACGCTACAGTTTCTCCTATGTAAACGAGATAAGGTGCTGCTAACAATGTGCAAAAGGGCCAGTTGGTCAATACGCCAATTATATAGATGAGGGTATGGAAAGGGCAAATGATAGCCAATCAGTGAAGTGCTCTCACTGTCTTCTAGCAAGAGCTGACCCCCTGACCCCATTTGATGACCCTCAGGCCAAAGGTCACCTCTCCATGGTTCAGAGGGCATTTCCATGCACTGGCCGCAGAGGTGTTGCTATGGTTACAGCACTGGCCAAAGATGTGGCGTTCAGGAGGCGAGGGGTCACTGTGGATGAACAGAGCTGCGATGTGATGTATCTTGTTTAAGATGCATTCCAGAAATTAAATTTTTAACGTGATCAAAGGTCACATTAGGTCTTTTCATGTCACACCGTTTTATCTGGTGTGTCAGTGAAAGATACTTTGAGTGGCGGAATGTAACAGTTTCAGATGTACTTAAGTAGAGATTTTAGGTATTTTGAGTATTTCCATTTTATGTTTTTTACACTAGCCCACTACACTTCGGAGGCAGGTGTTGTCCTTTTTACTCCATTACATTTATCTGGCAGTTGTTCTCAACCTTTTAGGCTTTGGCGTCTGCTTGGGGCCCCTTCGTTACGCTTCAAATCTCTTTCAGTTCCACCAAAGACACATTTCCTCTCTAAACTTCTTTCATGGTTTTATATAAGTAACTGTTTGAGGCTCAAAGAGATAGAATTATTATTTCACCCCCAAAAAGCAAAGATTAGAGAAATGTCAAAAAATAAATGAATCTGTGTTAGAACTTCCTCTTCCATTAACCATCATTATTTTAATATTGTGGTATTGATATCTTCTTTAGTCAAGTAAAGTTATAGAATATTTATTCTACCATTGCTTTAATCACTACATTTAAATATAAGATACACTGTGTTGCACCATCTTGTGGTGGTTGGATACACAACTACTGTAATCTCAAACACACTTACTGGCTTTTCCTTTTCTTTTGACCTCATCTCATCGTCTTTGTCATTGGATGGAGTTTGACATTTTATTTTATGGGCGTGTTATAACAAAAACAAAAAACCAGACAGAAAGAAGCTCTACACAACACACACACACACACACAGGGTGTTTATTTGCATAATACACAAGCCTCAAGTAAAAAAAAAATTTTAAAAACTGTGGCCTTTGTAACAATAACCCAGTAATCATTTACATAAAGGGAAACGAGAGATATTCAACCTTTGTTACTGAACACACTGTATATTGCTGCAGTTAAACTGAACTCAGCTTCCTTTTATTGAAAATAAGAGGATATTCTGTAGCCTGCATGGGGGGCAGCAGGCCTGCATTAAAAGTAGCTGCTATTTTACACAGGTATCATTTTCTCCTCTGGGAAGACCATTTCATTGTGTAGGCTTATCTGAACAACCAACTGACATAATATTTTCAAACAGCTTGTGATCAGATGTCCTTGGTTTTGCAGACTGTGTAAACCGTCTGGGGTAAGATTCAACACTACTCACTGACTGATAGACGAACAGTTCACCTGTCAGTTTACAACTTTGTTTTATAGGAAGGTGGTGAAAGTTTATAGATAACTCTTATGCAGTGACATTTCTGAAACCAGTTTTGTGAGTCCCGCAGCACGGAGTCTTAACTTGCAAGAGGCCGTTCGCAGCATTTCTGGTGTGGATTTAGTTGCGCGTCACCAGGCTTATTGCGGTCAATCAAAAATGGGTGGAAAAATCAAAGACTTCGATGAAATTACGTCTTTTCTGGGCGACTACGGCCCTTTTCAAATCCTAATAATTGTTCTGTTCAGTTTAAGTGCAATTCCATGTGGCTACATGGGAGTACTCGCGGTTTTTGTTTCGGATACACCTGAGCACCACTGCAAAGTATCGATCAGCTCCTCGCGCAACGGCACAGATGTGGAGCTTCCCTTCCGCGAGCGGAGCAGCTGGATTGGACCTGACAGCTGTTCACGATACAAAGTGGATGGAAACTGGTCGGAGACAGTGTTACTCAGTAATGAGACAGAGCAATGTCTGGATGGCTGGGTCTACAGCACTGAGAGATACACCGCGACCATTGTGTCTGAGGTATCCACATTTCCATTTTTATATTTATGAATGTTTAATAACTGTTAACCTTTGTTTATTATGTCCAATCAGCTCTGATCAGAGACGCAATATGAAGTTGACTTGTGTTGTACTATTTCTTTAATTTTGTCAACAACATGTACAGATATCTGCTTTGTCTTCCTGACAGCTCATGATCACGGCTGAAACTCTGTTTTTTTTTTTATTTTAGATTTTATTACTTTAGATCATATTTTATTCTATCCTCAGATTTCTCAGACATTTGTCTCGCAGTAACCTGAACTACTGTCCTCTCTCCTGTGAACCGCAGTGGGATCTGGTGTGTGACAATGCATGGAAGGTCCCTTTCTCCACTTCCTCATTCTTTGTGGGAGTCCTGATTGGATCCTTTATCAGTGGTCACCTCTCAGACAGGTAAATCCTGTTGTGTGGGATTATTATTAATGTTATCATTATCATTATTATCATAAGTTAATTTGCATGGAAAAAATCCTTAAATTATAAATTCATGATATAAATATAAAGAAAATTCTAAAAATATATTATAAAATAAATATAAAATCCAAGCACCATACATTTTATCTTAGCTGCTCTTTCATGATGAACCTCTAGGTGAATCAAACTGCTTCAAGGTGAGCTCATCTATCAGGTCCTCAACAGACAGACACAATCAGGATTTGATGCTCATAATACCATGAAGTCCAGGGAGCTGTTTGATATATGATGTGTTTCAGGAAGAAGGTGTGAAAAATAAATTTCTGTTACATCCTTCCATCATCCATAAATAAAAACACACATCTAGTCATTTACCCATAAAAATGATTCAAATTTATTTTCCTATTTTACTGTTAAGAGTCAGAAAATGAATGGTTGAAATGTTCCATTAGATTATTCTTATTATTATCATTCTATAACAGTTGGATTATCAAAGATTAGTTAATACTAAAACTGTTTCTCATTTAACTTCCTAGGACCTGGCGTCCACATATATGGACCTCACATTTTGGGTTCTCTAGACCACAATACTAACTTTTTCTCAACAAGGGCCTGGTGACCACATATGAGGATATTATACTGCCACTCAGTAATCGAAATTTAAAACTAATGTCCTCATATGTGGACATCATTTTTCTCAGGTCCCAATCAGCCTAAATAGCAAAGAGAAATTAAAAATGCACGCCATGCAAGAGTTCGGGTCTTAGGAGGTTAAGTAAGAGTGAAAATAACCACCTGTTGACTAAATGGAAGGATCTTCTATCTATTTCACCAACATGTCTCAGCTCAGGGCTTTTAAAAGTCACTTTTTTATTCATATAGCGCCAAATGATAGCAGAAGTTATCTCAAGGCACTTTTCATATATAGCTGGTCAAGACCGTTGATTACAGAGACCCAACAATTCCCACCACGAGAAAGCACTTGGCGACAGTGGCAAAGAAAAAAATTTCTTTGAAGAGGCAGAAACCTCGAGCAGAAGCAGAGACGGAGTGTGTGGCCGTCTGCCTCGACCGGTTGGGTTGAGAGAGACGGACAGAGAGAGAGAGAGCAGGGGGAAGGACATAACAGTGACAGTAACAGCAACAATAATGATGATGATGATGATAATACTAATACTGCTACTACCAACAATAATAATAATAATCGTCATCATCATCATAATAATTGTGGTAGAAGAAGGTGTTGAGCAGGATGATGGGGGCGGTGGGCGTTTCGCAGTCACACATCCAGACTCTACAGCTCTGGAGGCAGAAATACCTGCAGAGAGCAACAGGAGGTGAGAGAGAGAGAGAGAGAGAGAGGCACACAGCCTGGGCGCTCATGTGCTTCAGGGAATAAACAAACAGATGATGCAGTGTTTCTCAGAAAGTTTACAGTAATCTCATCAGCAGGACACCATTGACTATAAATATAAATAGTGATTTGCCATTTAAACAAAAGACTATAAAAGCAGAGAAAGCCAAGGTTACACTTTCATATCCAACAAAACACCGCAGTCAGGGAGTGGGTTACTGAGAATCAGACAGAATAGACTGAATGGCTCCTTTATGATTCCTTTAAGGACTAATACCACCACTTTACTGACACTTACACCAGGTAGTCGTCCTGCTCACTCACAAAAGTCAGTGATAAGTTTAATGTTGATGTTGCGCATCCATGTTATTTTCATATTTTTGTGCTTTGTCTTACAGGTTTGGCAGAAAGCCGGTGTTTTTTTTCACCATGGTCTTGCAAACAGTTGCTACCTTGATCCAGGCCACCTCCGTCAGTTGGGTCATGTTCAGTATCCTTAACTGTTTGAGAGGACTAGGCCAGATATCCAATTACATCGTGTCACTCGTGCTGGGTGAGAAAAAATCCACTGCACCATTCTGCTGCCCTGGCTACAAACAGTTGTTAGTATTTTCCGTGTTTAGTGAAAACACCAGTATATACCAGTAGGACTGAGGAGAAATCAAGAACTCAACCTATTCGTTGTCTCTCATTAACACCATGTTCTTGATCCTCCTCTTGGTCAGGGTCTGAGATGCTGAGCCAGTCTGCCAGGGTGAGCTACACTTTTCTGGGCCACAGTCTAGGTTTTGGCATCGGTTATGCCTTGTTGCCGCTCTTTGCCTACTTCATACGAGGCTGGAGGATGTTGCTGGTTGCCACTGCCATCCCCGGCTTCCTATTTATTCCAACATGGTGGTAAGTCTGATGAATGTTATTATATTATATAAACAACTACAAAGAGACACAAAATGACCACAAAGACATGCAAAACAACTGCAAAGAGACACAAAATGATCACAGAAAGACACTGAATAACTACAAAGAGACAAAAAATGAGCACTGTAAAGTCACATGGTTTGTAGCCATTTTATGCAGTTTGTGCCCAGGGGCCTGTTGTCTGTCCATGTTTGTCCCATGTCATGCTAGGGTCTTTTTATGCATGCGCCCTCCTCTAAATTCACATTTTATGAGTTTTCTGCGCTGTGTATCATGATGTATAACTGAATGTTCCTGATGATGAGGATTGTATCAAGTTTGTACTTTTATTTGATCATCATAAGATATTGTATTAATCAATTATGTCGATTTTAATTCAATTTGCGAATTAACCAAACTCAATCATAGCAAAAAAAGAGACAACTCTGCCTATATTACAGACTTACTGTATAAGTTTAAGCTGTTACATGCAGATTTCTTTTTTGTAGATATTACTAAACATACAAATAAAACTTTAATATAGTGTTGTGCTCTCAATTCCATTTATGGATTATTAAGTTGCTTGACATCTTTTAGAACCAAGAATTGCTCTAATTAATGTTGCAACACTACTTTGCAGAAACTCATGAAAGTAGTAAAACCAAAGTTCAGTCAAAATCAGTTAAAAAGAGATACGATTGCTGTCAGTACAGTCAAATGAATTCTACACAGGTCAGTATTTGGGTGAGATTTGTTCACTTAATTTTAGAAATGCAAGTCAAAACAAAACGACTGTGACTGACAGAGCTTGCTGGTTGGTTATAGCAAGCGCCTTTGCATCTATGCTGGACTGGGCTGATCTACAAGTTCTCAGAGCTGATGAGTGTCCATCTTTATGCAGTCACATGCTGTTACAGAACTAAAGTTGTCTGTCTCATCCCATTCCTGCATCTTCCTCTCGCTTGAGTTTTATGGCCCAGCTCCAAACCACATACTGATCTCGGTCATTAACACTGTGTGCTTCCTGTAAATTTACAGTGTTTACATGTTCTGACTTCTGACTGTCATGCATTAGTAAATGTAAATACATCCCCTTGGAGCATTACATTTTTTAATGGCATTAATTCTTTACTGGTGTGCAATGCCTGTGTTGTAAACTGCACTTTTTCATTTCTTCATTGAACTTGTGTTCGTCTCTCTGTTCAGGCTGATTCCTGAGTCTCCACGTTGGCTTTTGCAGAAAGGTCGTGTGGAGGAGGCTGAGCTTGTCATACGCAATGCTGCGAAAAGGAACAGAGTCCCCGTCCCTGAGGTCATATTCAGGGCTGGAGAGTGCTTGGAGCTCATGGTATATATTTTATTATAATTTTATATTTTATTATAATATTCACTCTTCATGTGGAAGCTATTGTGCTACAATATAAGATATGCCCCAAATATGACTGTTGTGTTTCTTTTTATGTATGTCTGATTCAGCAAAATAAAGGTGAAGAAGAGCAGACATACACTTACATGGACCTGATACGCACCCGTAACATGAGGAACATTACAATGCTAGGTGTTTTTATATGGCAATGTGGACTCTTCTTTACTCTGTTTTTAACCTAAATATGGTTGCATATACAGTTTATATTATACAAAATAATTCCCTATTGTTTCTTGGTGAACATGATAGTAGAAAAACATTTTGGAGGCCTTTTAAATATATTGTAAACATGGCCGATCATAACAAGTGCAGTTCAGAGAAGAATGTTGTGTTAATCCAGTTAACTACAATGTTTGCAGTGACTAATCACATAAAGCATGGTTTTTATAACTTGACACTATATTAATTTGAGATTATTTCACATAACTGAAAAGTTTGTATTAAAAACATTTTTAAATATGTGTTTGTTAAGTTATCTGATGAAAACATTGGCTTGTTTTATACTGCTGTGGCTACAATATGACCAGTTTTTCAGATGTTAAAAGAAATTTCAATTTCAGTGTTCAATCATATTTAAACCGTAGCTTCTTTGAAGCACTTGAATAAATGGTGTTATTATGAGGAAACTGGATTCGTGCTACCTTCAAGATCAATATATTATTTAAACACGCTGTATTCCATCTTTATTCAGTGTTGATTTTGTATTTCTGCAGGATGTCTGTCGCCATGGTCTTCTATGGTCTCTCTCTCAATACAAGCAACGTGAATGGAAATGTCTACCTCAACTGCTTCATTTCTGCGGCCATTGACATTATGGTGTATGTAGCCTCTTGGCTGCTGGTCAACCGGGTCCCAAGACCCACTCTCCTCTTCTCCACACTCATGTTCTGTGGCATCACGCTTCTGATCATCAGGCTGCTTCCTGAGGGTCTGTACTGTAGACACAGAGTACAACATTGACTAAACTGGGAATCTATGAAAGGATTAGAAGACATTATGCACTTTTAAAGTTGTATATGCCTTCTATTCTTCATGTTTGTTTGTTTGTTTGTTTTTTTCAGAAATGCATGTCATGCTGCAGGTCTTGGCCTTGGTGGGAAGGATGGGTGTGTCTAGTGCTTACTGCCTCATCTACGTGTTCTTCACCGAGCTGATCCCCACTGTGGTCAGGAACATGGGATTAGGGATCGCCTCCACAGCTGCACGAATAGGCACCATCATTTGTCCCTATGTGATTTACATAGGCAAGGGTTTTTTTTAGTTCTTTCTGTTTGTACAGTTGTATTTTTTTGTGTGCAGTGGTTAAACCAAACTTTGAGAGAGCGAATGGAAAGGCATCAAAAACTATAGGAATACACTGGAGTGAATATACTTAACTTCAAACAGATACTCTAGCTATTTAGTATGACACTGTCAGAGGAGGGATTGCATTTATTTTCTCAATCAGTAAACTAGTAACAGATTTTTTTACACTCAGATACAGAGCTCTCCTACCATATAGAAAGAAACTCAAGAGGTTTTGTCATATTTTGCATTGGCCTGACATATTTGCTTGATCAGCATCTTTCTTTTTTCTTGCTGCACACAGTCTGTCATCATTGTGCTTTACATGTCATTTTGCTTTTTGAATAGAACGCACTAACCAGTATTTTAATAGCACTGATGGCACCAGAGCACTCTATTATCTGTATCATTCACTAAAGACTCAGATTCATAGGCCTCTTTCACAAATCAGATATTTTGACTCGTCACCACAGGAAAAAGACCAAATCGAGCTAATATCGGCTGATTGTATATGGAAAGCTCAAGTAAACTCATTTGCCTTTTTTTTCTGTTTGCAGGTGTTTACAGCAAGATGCTCCCATACATTGTTTTTGGCACAATCAGCATCATGGCTGCTGTTGTTAGCATGTTGCTGCCAGACACCAGAAACGGCAAACTTCCCAGCCTTATCAGCCAGGCCAAACCTATCAGAGGGTATGTCACCATCTCACCATCGTGTATGTGGATGTGTGAATTATGATTAACAGAAATAAAGATCATTACTACTCTTCCAAGTATTAGAAAACAATTCTAACTGATACAATGAAATCTTATGACATAAAGGGGATTTGGCATGTTGTAACTGTTGTTGCATCAAGAGCAGGTCTGCAGCTGCATCTGCAGTGTTAGAGATGTTGGTGATACTGTGCACTTTAACAGTTCTCCTCTATGTTTCTTTTGCCTCTGTTTCTATCGTAAAGCTCCTGCTGCTGTCCAACGGAAAGGGCTACAGTCAAGGCAGATACAACTGAAGGCTGTAAAGAAATGAACAAGAGCTCCCCCTGCTGTAAGAAAATACACAGCAAGAATTGAGTGATCACAGACAAAAGCCTTTACAATTAATACACAGTGTTTCTGTGGGTTTTGATGTGTGGGTGAGACATTAATGTTGTTCGGGGTTTTCAAACAGGACAGAATAAGCTATATCATTTATGTTGTTTTTTGTTGCCTTTACATGACTGGTTTTATACATAAAGAGGTGGCTGGGTTACATTTCTTCCAACTACTTCAGTCTCTTGATCAAAAATCAGACTTGTTATTAGACTTATTGTTGTTTTGTATGTATCTGGTTCTATTGTTTGTTGGCAGGATTTTTGAAGAAATCTTTTTTAATTTGCATTTTTTTCAACAATTTCACTATTTATTTTTTTATTTTTTTGTCATGCTTTGGTCGCATTTTTCATGCACTGTTGCACTTACTTGAATGAAAGTAAAGTAATGCCACACGTGACAAGTGCAGAACAAGAAAAGTTAAATTTGACATTTCTGCCCGTTGAATATGCACATAACAACTATATGGTAATGATGGCTTAGATTGACATTTAAAGTTGGTTAAATAATGGGATGTTTCAGGATTTGTAGACTCATATTTTTTGCTGTAAGATATGGTCTTGTAATTTGAAATTTAAAAATGTTATTTTAATGACTTTTTTACTTTTAATACAGTCACCAGTGTATGGAAGATGGTGGTTATTCTTATTCTTATTCCAATAGATGAGCTGTGTGTCAAAATCTAGTTGACACTAGTATAGACATATCATGAACAATGTGCTGTGTGCGCTGTACCTAATGGGAGCCTAACTAATGAATCCAACCATGCCTGGGTCTATGAACATGTACTCTTAGTTGCCAGTTTCTTTCCTAGCTAAAACTAACATAGTCTATTACAGGTCCTGCCATAAATACTAACTCTGTGAAGGCTATAATAAGAGTGGTTCCAATTTAAGTGTATGGTCATTTTGGAGGCTGAAGTTTGTATTGCTGTTACATTGTATTGTGTCACACTGACTGGTGTTTCTATTACTTTGTCCACCACAAACTACAGCATCCAACATGACCATAAAGTTGGATCAACACCTCTCTAAAACCGTTGCAACAAAAACTGAACATTATAACGGGATTGCTGCAATTAGTTTAAGCTAGATGTAGCCTAGGCTTACCTAATAAACTGGCAACTGAGTGTAAAAGCATCCTTTTGTTTATGCTTATATCAAAAAAATGTTTCATAATTGTAAAAATAAACGCTTAGAAACCAAACAATCCATGTCCAATATGTGAGAACTGCTGTTGGCAGTAGTGTCATTACATAATCCCATCAGCTGATTGTCAACGTCTGAAATATCGCGAGATTGTCCCCCACAGTTACACTGAGCAGTGTGCTATACTCTTGGGCCCCCACCTCTGCTGCTTTTACTGGGACCCGGTGTCTGTCTGCAGCAACCACAAACACCTGCCAGCTGAAAGAAGGGGCAAGGATAAACTGACCGAGACTACAGCCCCAATGAGCTGGTGTTTCTAATTTAAACAGCGGGGTGGGGAAACAGCGCCGGAAGTAAAGTAAAAGAGTCGCTTACTATCAGCTAGCGTTAAATGTGGTGGTATCACGCAACAGCTAGCACATAAAGTTAGCTAGCTGCTAGTGATGGCTCTAGTTCTGAAAATATTCTGTTTGCCGTTGCGTTGTAGCTAGTTCAGTGTAGATAAATATAAAATTCAATTATTTCACGTTAGGTCAGTAACCATAATACTAGTCATCGTGCTTACGTATCCTCATCCAACGTAAAATAATTAATCTAGCAACCGTTATTTTAACGTTAGCCAACTAGCTAACGGCAGCATTATTAGTATCCTATCCTTTTTTTTTTTTTTTAATAATTTGGAGCTTCCCTCATTGTGTTGTGAATCAGAAAAGGGTAGTTTTAGCAGAGTCTGAGACCAAGCCCGTGTAAAGTGTTGAGCCTAAATCTCAAGATATGTCATATCTAACTAACAGTCCGACCTGACAACTGACAGGAAACGCAAAGTTCACTCTGTCCAGGAAGCATCCTCACGATAACACCGTCTTTCTATTTAACCTCTAAGCCCAGTGCATATGATATTAAACTTGATGCTGGTCAAAAATATCATTACTTTAGCTGCAGTCAGAAACTTCTACTTGGAGAAGGTAGTCTTAGTAAATTATCATTTGTAGCGTGTAGAGAAAGGTGTCACTTAACCCCAGCCCATAGTTTATCCACAATTTAACATGCCTCCTAAAAAGAGACCAGTTCCCTTAAACATTACTCCCACTGGCGATGGATTATCCACCTCCATCAACACAGATGTTTCATCTGAGTAAGTTATCCTACTAACCAAATTGTTAACCTTGTATACTGAATAAGGATGTGCACAAACTGAAAGATGGATTATTCCTATGCTGTATGTTTTTTCTCAGGGCTAATTTAGAGGCACTTAAGAAAATATTGGAAGAGTTGGACCTGGATGAACAACAGAAGAAAAGATTAGAAGCTTTCCTTACCCAGAAGGCCAAGGTTGGCGAGTTGAAAGATGATGACTTCCATCGAATCTGTGAGCTGGGTGCAGGCAATGGAGGTGTAGTCAACAAGGAGTGCCACAAACCATCAGGAATAATCATGGCCAGAAAGGTGAGCCACAAAGACGACAGCTTAATGACATGAAAGCAATGAAACAAATGTTGTTGTGCAGAAAAGTAATTCTGAATGCATTTTCTGTCTCAATTCTCTTTTCTGTTCAGCTCATTCATCTAGAAATTAAACCTGCTATCAGAAACCAGATCATCCGAGAGCTTCAGGTGTTGCATGAGTGTAACTCTCCCTACATTGTAGGCTTCTATGGAGCCTTTTACAGCGATGGAGAGATCAGCATCTGTATGGAACACATGGTGAGAGAATTGGAGAGGGGTGACTGTGTGTGTGGGTAGCTGTAAAAGCTGATATTAAGAGTATGTATTGCCATATTTGTCCATTCATCCCTACATGGGAATTATCTTATTTTGCCCCATTGTCCTTGTACTCTTATACATCGATGACACAAAACATTATGACCATTAACAGAAGAAGAAATAGTGCTAGAGAAATAGTGTAGTGTAGCGACCCGAGTGACTTTGACAAGGGCCAAATCGTTATGACCAGATGACTGGGTCAGAGCATCCCTGTGACAGCACAGTTTGTAGGGTGGTCCTTGTTACCGTTGGTGAGTTTCTATCGACAGTGGTCCGAGGAGGGACAGACCATGAACCAGGATAACAAAGGCTATCTCATCTGGTCCTAACCAACAGAAGGGTTACTGTAGCACAAGTCACGGAAAATGTTATTGATGATTATGGGAGGAATATGTCACAACAAGATACAATGAATCACACCCTGCTGCATATGGCGCTGTGTAGCTGCAGACTGGTCACAGTGCCAATGCTGGTCATAATGTTTTTTGCTTATCAACGTATACCCTTTCTGAAGACCAGGTACGAAAACTGTGTAACTGAACTTAAAGCACATGAGGTCCTGCTGTCCTCTTTTTTTCCCATTTCAAGGATCATGACACTGAATGGGAGCATTGATCCTCCCTGTCCTTTCTGTAGATATGTGTTGGTATCATGTTTGTACATTCCATAGATTTAGAACCACTGTACCTTTTCTATAGCTGTGTCACAATGTAAGTGCATATAACAGTAATGGGAAAGAATGTGTGCCTCTGAAATTTTGTGCTTTTAGCAGTTTATTTCATGACCCATTTTATTCTTTGTTGTCTACCTTTGTTGTCCAGGATGGTGGATCTTTGGACCAGGTGCTAAAAGAAGCAAGAAGGATTCCTGAAGAGATTCTGGGCAAAGTCAGCATTGCTGTAAGTATAAGCTGTATTGTTATATTATGTGATATTATTTTATTAGCATTAATGAAACAGTGTTTAGTCAAAGTTGTTTTGTTTAGATAAAGATTTTCATCAAGGCTTTAAATGGTCAAGATCTTTTCATTCACATATCACTCTTTCACTTTACCATATTGAGCTCAATATAAACCATGGACTTAATATGCAGACACACGCCATGGGTCTGGATGGGTTTCATGCTTGTTTCTGAATGTTGTTTTCACATTAAGGTTATTTACAGTAATTGACTTGAGTAATTTCTCTCCTTTTAAAAAAAAAAAAAAAAAAAACAGGTTTTGAGAGGCCTTGCCTACCTAAGAGAAAAACACCAAATCATGCATAGAGGTATCCGAATTTTCATCAAGTTGATTATTGATTATGTATTTCATAAAATGGAGATTCATCTGTAAGGCAAAGTGCACAATAGCAATGTGCCTGAAATTTTGCATGTTGATACATTTTTTCACATGCTAAAGATAAATAAAATATAAATAATTAATTTAACTTTATGTCAATAATTGTTTTATGTAGTTGCAAATTGTTATAAATGTCCAGTAAGGTGACATTTTCATAACATATCCTTTTTATTAACAGATGTTAAGCCTTCAAACATACTGGTGAATTCACGTGGTGAGATCAAGTTGTGTGACTTTGGTGTGAGCGGGCAGCTCATAGACTCTATGGCCAATTCCTTTGTTGGGACAAGATCTTATATGTCGGTATGTTGGTTTCTCTGAATTGTGCTATGAAAAGGTGAACTCAGTTCAGTTGCTCAATATTGCTTTGTCTAACTTGTTTGTGGCTCCTTTTCAAATCAAATGTTTCAATCCTTTATCATATTGTCTAGACCACTAAGCTAGCGATCAATAACCTAACTTCAACCAGTGCCTCAATCTTAAAATATATATTATAATTATTAATGTTAGTTTTTATGAATGGCCCGATTCACAGACAGCTCAAAACAAATGTAACACCAGAACAAAATATTAGTCATTTGATATCTGACATTTAATGCTTAAACAGTTCCTTGTATTTATTAATATGATATAAATTTTTGACCTTGTAATGTGTTAATTATGTTTGTAGCCTGAGAGACTGCAGGGAACCCACTATTCTGTGCAGTCAGATGTATGGAGTATGGGCTTGTCCCTTGTGGAGCTGTCAATTGGACGATTCCCCATCCCTCCTCCAGATGCTAAAGAACTGGAGGCCATATTTGGAAGACCCATATTGGATGGTAGTGAGGGGGAGACACACAGCACTTCACCCAGACCTAGGCCACCGGGTAGACCCGTCAGCGGTGAGCAACACAAACACACTCTGAAAAATAGAAAATCTGTGTGTTTTTTTTACATAAATCTTGTTTGAAATGTTGAATATGAAACAACCTTTTCCAGGTCATGGTGCGGTAATGGCTATCTTTGAACTCCTAGACTACATAGTAAATGAGGTGAGAATTTAAGAACAGCTAAAAATTACCCATCTGATTCCATGTAGTATTAGCTGTCATCCTTGCTAAATCAGTAAGGTGTCACACTCTGCTGTTGGTGACATGATCATGTTCATTCAACTTTCTCTTATATTTCAGCCTCCCCCAAAACTACCACATGGTATATTCACTTCTGATTTCCAGGACTTTGTGACAAAGTGGTGAGACAACATTTTAGCCTGACAACATTGCTCAGCTGTCCTTTGTAACATACACTTAACACACGACACATCTTCTTTTTTGAGTTTTAGTTAACTAGTAATCATAAACATGTGATCCAATGTTTTGTGATCAACTTGATGAAAAGCTCTCCCTGAAAGATTTCTCCTTCTGTTATTTTCAGTCTCATCAAAAATCCAGCAGACAGGGCAGACTTGAAAATGTTGATGGTAAGTGTCCTCAGTTAGCCTAACACTTTAGTTTAAATTTAAATGTTCACTTTTTTCTTTTGGCTCGGGGAACACTGACATCTGACAAATCAGAGATTTAGATCACAAATAGTAGCTGTTGCAGAAACACTTCAGCCAAATCAGCACTGAGGTTAAACGTGCTTATATATTGTAAAAGAAAAATGTCATATTCATACTCAGTGTCATGTCAGAATCAGTAGCACAAACAAGTTTTTAA
The DNA here is from genome assembly GCF_002814215.2 of Seriola lalandi dorsalis. Lineage (NCBI taxonomy): Eukaryota > Metazoa > Chordata > Actinopteri > Carangiformes > Carangidae > Seriola > Seriola lalandi. The sequence goes on along the minus strand of NW_019524596.1, from coordinate 57,097 downwards.
CATCTAGTATCTAATTTCCATGTGATCGTTTGTGGGGTTTTTTTCAGAATCACACGTTTATCAAGCGGTCTGAGGCGGAGGAGATAGATTTTGCTGGCTGGCTTTGCAAAACCATGGGGCTGAACCAACCAAGCACTCCCACACGTACTGCAGACTGAACACACAATCTGATGACACTCGCGCACACAGTATATAAAAACATAGAGAAGCTGCTGCCTAAGACCGTACACCAACACATAAACATCTTGTTTGCCACATCCTCCCTCAGGTGAACCCCTAAAGGCTCCACTTATCAAATCAACTGCTGACATTCAAGCCAGTTGATGGGAAGGATACTCTATTTAGAACTTGTACCTTTTTTGGAGTCAGTCCTCTGGGATTCTGTTATCCATGAAAATTTCCTCTTAAATCAATTACAACATAATTCCTCTGAATGTTTGTTGGCAACATGGAGAACATCAGTTATTAGTAATTTGTGTTAAGTTCAGTTCAGGACTGTGGGCCATTAAATCTCCTTGGAGACTAACATACCAGTAGGCTTTTGTCCATCCTTACCTCAATGCCCTGCAGTCATACAGACTGTATATACTGTATCCAAACTGGAAGATTTATCTCTTAAAAGAATTTAAAAACAAATATAATAGCTGTGCTTAGTTTTCTAACATGTCTCTCTTTTAGTTCAGCTTTTTGATTTTCTTGTCTGAATTTCTCCAAAGTGTTCTGAGGCTTACAGCACGAGTGTGTCAATCCCAGTTATTACAATCAAGGTTAAGCATCTGTACATGTGTACAGGCAGATACATGTATGAATTTGTTTTTATATGTGATATGCAAACACATTGAGAAATGTTTATTTTACTGAACAGGTCAGGTTATGTTCATCTGTGTTAGCAAGAGATGACTGAGTTTAGGAATTGTTTTGCATTTGTTGCGATAACTGATTTCTACATTTTGAGATGTCTTGAGGTGAAGCACAGTGTTTAAAACATTTTAGCATGACACTCATGTCATAGCCAAAAAAAAAAGGTTTCAACCTTAAATGCACCCTCTGCTCTCTCTGTATCTTGGGGTTGTTTCTTAGTAACTTTAAACAGCATCCTCAGTTTGTTCCAGTATCATTAGCTTCAGATTAGCTATGCTGGGGGAGAAGCTGCCTTTGAAAAAGAAACTAGAGATTCAGCTCTGGACGGTACCATCTGTAACAAAACTCTTTAGCAAGCTGCATCGTGACTCGCTGAGCAGTCTCAGCTGAAACAAATGGTAATATCTTTGTATTCGCTATAATGTAAACAACAGGACATGGATTTGCCATTGAAGTGCATCCTGTGTAGTTGCAGGATTAGGGCATTTCACTCCTTTGTTTTGTTCTTTTTGTGTATTTTCTCCTTTCGGTAACGGTTTAAAAGATATAGATGTTTTTTATGGTAAAATCATCAAAGGCTTTGTCTTTATAAAGTCATAATTGTCAATAAATGGTATGTATTGAAGTATCTGAATATGGTGTCTTCATTTGCTGGAATATTATTTCTCTGTCTTAGACTTGTCTGACCAGACGGGGGCAGCATATTAACTGCATAGCACTGAGGACCTCTGGTACAATTACTAACTGAAGTATGCTACCAAACGGAGATATGAGAATATACCCTGGCTGAGTGGTGTGTGTACAATGTTGCAACCAAGTGAACTAATACATAATACTGAAAGGAGGCAAGGGAAGTGAACTAAAGCACTTATGATACATTAGTCCTCTGAATTACAAGCAGAGTAATTCATCTGTTTGGCTAATGTCTGGGGATGTGATGACATGTCTCCCTCTGAATGTCTGTCAACTTCAGCGTGAGAGTGAGAGGCCTTGAGCTCTGAGAAAGACATAGTGTTGCAGTATGTTGGGTGGCTAAGTCTGTGCAACGTTGATGGGAGGGGGACTACTGCAGCAGAAAAACAGCAAAGTCTGCAGTCATTAATATGCAAATATGCAAATGAAAGGGTAATTAAGATTGGGCGTTTGTCAGTGGCTCTTTGATTGCTAATGAATTCCAATCCGCACGAAAGGGGGAGGGGATGATGAGCTAAAAATGAGAAAAAAGAACGAAATGTTATTGTGCTTTTCTTTTTCTTGTGAAAAAAAAGACAGAAAAGTGAGTGAAGGCTCTATAAAATGTAAAGGCCTGATTAGAAAGAAATGATGCTTTGATTTGTATAAAAACTACCGAACATGCTGCTGTTTGACACATCAAGTACAAACAAGATGACAACCGCCATCTAAAACTGATACAAAACAAGCTTGTGTGGAAAATGCACAAAGCAAGTATGTTAAAATTTCTTTTTCAGCACCAGCAAAAGCCACAACATAAAAGAGCCATAAACGAGTGGAAATGGGGAAATGGGGCTGTGAATTTGTGCCAAGACAATTAACTGTGCACACTGTCACTGAGCATTTAGCATGGCAAACTAGAGCCACCGCAGGAAGGTAGAAACATTTCTGCTCATTAAGAGTGATGTGGCTGACCCCTGTTGAGAAAGATGCTCAGGTATCTTGGCGGGGGGTGTGCAGCGGCGGCAAGTTGTGTGTCACAAACGGTGTTATTTTCATATTTTTGGCAAACGGGGGCCTGCCGTTCACACACGAGCACACACTGCTGTTATTGCTGTTTCAGTGGTCCCTTGACACTTGTACATCTTCCTCCCTGGCATGTGAAACGAGAATATGTATACATGAAATAAAAACAAATTAAATGATGTGAAGAATGCGGGAAACAGCTGCTCATGTCACCTTAAAGCATATTGACTCCCTCAAAATACTGCAGCTTTATGTATTTCTCAAGGCTGAACGCTGACCACTAAATGTCTCTGTCTCTGATACCCATTTAAAAAATTAAACTAAAATACTCAATTAAGTCTTCATGAGAAAAATCTAATATGAGAAACCATGCCACCGTATCATTTACTGAATCTAACAGGCAGTGTGATATTTATATGGAATACATTTCCAAATACTTGAGCCAGCAGTTCAAACACTTCAACTAATGTATTTGGAATGACTGATCGCAGCCCTGCTCTGCTTGGTCTGTCATCAGCAGCGGAGTACATGAGTGTGTTTGAAAGAGAGGGGGGCTGTATTTTTCACAGGAAACAGGAAACCAGAAGTCATAACAGGATGCCCCAGGTTTTCATACTGTACCTGATGCGTGGGTGGCTGCATGGGGGTAACCCATTTACAAAGCTATAGTTCTTGTCTAAGAAGAAAGAGCCCAGGAAAGAGTGGGTGGAGAAGAGGGTACACACTTTGGGGTTAAGAAAATGGAGTTCCACTCTAAATATAGCTTTTTTGAGTCTTGCGCCTTACCGTTCAACCTTGATGTTGTTTTGCCTCCATGCCGTTCGTCCTACTTTTTAAAAGGCAAAAAAACCAAACATTGTTTGATGTTTTGTGTAGAGCTGCGATATGATCACTTCCATGGCATATACATGTGCCAGCTTTCCCCAGGTGTACTGTAGGAGCTTCACAAGTGAATCTGTGACATGAGACCAGTTTTGTCATAATGAGGTTGATGTGCTCACACTGACTCAATGCTCCTTACCCCGTTGCAAAAATATGTAGAGATGAGCTGCACCCTCGTAGCCTTACTCATATAACTCCAGCTGTATTTAACAATGCAAAGCATGCATTGTCTGTTTCTGTAGCTGAATATTCTGTGCCACTCGGTTTTCTTATATTTATTTAGTTCTAAAACATCTTAGTCCCATTGTTAATGGCATACAGGTGTGACTTGCATGTGTGCAATGCATGCTGAGCATGTGTGTGTGTTGTGAACCACAAAGTGGATGGCTGAGTTTTCTCGTAAAGGCCAGCACAGATGTTATTTAGGTTGTTTCCCCTCAAACCAGTTGAGGTTTTCTCTAGAAAGTCTCAAAACAAACACTGACATTAACTGCAGCCCTGTTTACATAACCACCAATGAAAAACTCAAGAAAAACAGCAACCAGGCCTTCTCAATGATGCTGGCTCATGCTGTAAACTCAGGCTTTTGATTCCTGTGTGAGAAAAGGAAGTGGCTGTAGAATTACTTTTTTCTACTCAACATGTGAGAGCTTTTCTAATTGCAGGTGGTTTCCCCTCCTCTCCAAACACTAAACTAAAATTATTGGACAAATATATGAAGAAGAATATGTAAATATTATCATACATGTAGGCAACTGTGATGGCTATAAATATTTTTCAGGGATGTATTCATTAACATTTTGTAAATACCTTTTTTTTCTCCTTAAACAACGGCCTCAAGTAAAACTACTGGACAAAAAGGGATTTGTGAATACAAGATGACATTTAATAACTACAAGTCTGCAAACATTATTATACATGTAGGACACTTATTAGTATCATAATTTCTTAGGGATGTTTTCATAACAATGTCAAACTATGTGTTGTCTCCCAAAAATGTCATTGTTAATACGTTATGATATTTAATATTGCATGAGTACTCATATTATAATTTGCATCGGCTATTGTGATGAGTGTAACTTTTTATGGCAATATTTTTTTTAATGCAGTAATAGCAAGGTCACCCCATAATTAGGCGTCTTTGGCCATGAATTTAAACTTTATAGTCAATTATGACGCACTTAAACTTTCTTACAATCTTACCCACGTTTCACATAACGAAGCATGGTGAACTCCCATCTCATACATATGATGAACATTTGTGGCTCAGGCACTGTTTGCGAACAGAATTAAAACGCAACAACCCGCAGGCAAAATGAGACTGCCCTAAAGGATGATGTTGAAACATATTTGGACGTCCCGCTTGCCAATCAAATGTTCGTCGTATCCAATTGGTCCTCCCTCTGATATTATCATTCCATCTTCTACTGGTCTGGTCTGTTAGGCTTTCCGCTGTCCTCATCCGCCACACGACATAGATCCCCGCGAATTGATACTCGGGTCGTCCTGGTGTTTCGTTCGCAGGCACCAAACAGTGACATTTCGAAGTATTTAACACAATCACTGCTTCAATGCAAATACTGTCGAAACCTGCCTCGTTTGTTTACTTCGTTTTAGTTGAAATTGGACACCGCTGATGTTTTAAGCGTCCATGTCCTCCCGTGGGCTGTGCTGCGGAGTGATACTTGAAACTGACAATGTGGAGGTTGTTAAAATGTCTACTTGGGAAATGAAATGGTTACAATTTCTCTAACAATAAGGAAACGGACTAACACATGAGTTATGGTTCGTGTCGGAGACGTGTTTTCAGTTTCGTGACGAAGACAGCAACGAGACGAGGCGGCGGAGGAGTGGTTCATATTGCCTTTCCTCATCTTCATCAAGCCCACAGTCCGGACCACGGGGGGAAGGATCCTATCCCTAACTTTGTTTTTCTCTCTACTCCAGCCGTTCATTTCTCCCTGTTGGATGCCACATTACTGAATCCAGGTAAATGTTGGGATGAATACACATTCATTGCAAAGATATGCATGTCAAACAGAAGTTGTCTGTCACGTTGTTACCGGAGTAATAATCAAGTTTTAAGCGCATCGTTCAAGTTGCGCTGAGTGCCACAGCCGGGAAAAGCGGGGTCTTGGATTTTCGTCCCTTTCGGCCTGAGCGAACTTGCAGTGTTATTACTGAGTACCAGCAGCTTGTGTGGGGTGGAAAAGACTTCTTTGTTCACTTCAATGGGCTATAACGTTACAGAACATTAGCATATTGCCAGACTGAGTTAGCTCCCTCCGGGATTTAGCTGTCTGAAGCACAAGTGCGCTGTGTAGCTTTTCTAGAAACAAATGCTTGGACGTTAGCCGTGAAACGTTAACGTAGACAGACGTTGTTGGTTTGTTGTTGAACAGTCCTGGCTGTGGCTAAATTGGCAATATCTTCCACCTGTTATCAAGATTTTAGAGTTTGACTATCGCAGCCTAGGTCACTAACAATACGCTGAAACCACACAATTGTATAAGGTTAATAAAACCCGTGTTAAAAGTGTAACTTTGGGGTTTTATTTTTTTTTTCCAAACTGAAACAAACAACAAAAAAGCAGCTAAACTCGTATTTTCTCCACCCTGCACTGTTTAAAATACGGTTGGACGGATTCTTTAAAGAAATTGTGACATTTTACACCGATTTTGTTGTGTTTTTACCACTCAACTGAAACTTTGGTGCCCGAGTCTTTGTGTTCATCGGTGTCTCATTCTCCTGCCCGACGTGAGGGCAGGCAACAGGTTTTTTTTAAGGTCCTTTTAAACGTCCCGCAGGTTTTTAACCTACCGACCAGCCGTGAAAACACAGGCTCTAGATAACAGACAGTGTCCTTGTTTGACGCTCGCTTTGAGATGTTGTGTGGCCATTTGTACTTTAAAACTTTTCTCCATGGGCAGGCCGAAGGTGGGGGTGCTCAAGACAAGCCTATGCAACTTCCATTTGTTAGGAGGGGCGAAACACTTATCCCCCATTTTGACCTCAGCTCACTGAGAAATCACTGGATTATGTAGAGTCAAAATATTGTTCTTATTAAATAACATTTGCTCGTTAACTGTGTTATCATTAGCCGTTTTGCCACTATTTACATTGCTTTTCCATTAGTCCAGTGGTAGCATCATTTTCATGCCACCAGAATGGGACACAGTTGTTATTTTGTTCTGTGAGTTATCCCTGTAGACAAGTTGTTGAGTTTTGGTGTTGTGTTTGTCATGGTTTTACTTGGATTATAAACAGAGTAGTGAGATTAGTCACAATATTTTCAGGACTATCACTGGTAAAAGCAGCAGTCCTATCAGTGTGTAGAAAACACTGGTGTGAAAATTGGCCACACTTTAAAGTGTGAGTGATGCTTTTGTAGTTGCCATGAATAGCTCAGATAACTGAAAGTAATTGTTTTCTTCTGTTTCTAGTGTATTATTTTAGACTAAAAGCAAATCTTCAGTCATGCTCTGAAAATGATACTGAGTTATTCAAGTGAGTAGTAGTTAAATCATCTCAGTAACATCTCACAAATGCACTTGAGGTCATGGCTAGGGGAAATCTACACTCCCCACATTTTTTAAGATCCTTTGTGCTTGTTGTGGTGTTTGTTATTTCTGCTTTCTGTTCCCTTCCTTCACTGAACTAATTACTTACAATGGACAAAATAACAGAAATATTCCAAAATCCAATAGATTGTACAATTGGAGTGGCTCACAATGCTCAGCTTTAGATGATTGACTGTATTTGATTCAGTCTTTTTGTGGTTATAGCTTAGTGTTGTTTATCAAATATTTCTTTAAGTTTACATTTTTTCAATGTTTTTTTTTTCCAGCATTACATAACTTTGCAGTAGTACCAGAAATTCTGATGACATTGCTGGTACTCATAGTAAATTAATTACTTTGTACCAAAATTAGGAGACATATGGAGGAAAAAACAACATCCAGAGACAGATTTCAGAGCAACATCCAGAGGTGCACAGGGTCTACATCATATTATTTGAAGTGGCGAGGCAAATGTCTCCAAAATCATGAGAGCACATTGCAACTCAGGAAAACAGCATTAGCTAAGAATAACAGTGGCCACAAGTAGACCTTCAATAACACAGACTGAAAAACAGCCTCGCAAATGAACCCTGACTTTGATTGACACCTCTGACCACAAACAAAGTCATACCATTGCAATTTCCCCCATCTGGTATTTACTGCAGTGCTTTTGTATTGCAAAGTGTTTATGCTGGTTTGTCCTCCTTGTGTTATCGTTATTTAAATGTTTTACACACATGGCCTGCATTTTCTTTGATACTGGCTGCTCTTACAGGATGTTGCCTATTTTAGAGTCCAGCATGCTATGTTATTACTCTGTAAGTTATTCAAAAGAGCTGTCAGAGCAGGTTGGTTTGTGAGGTAGAGGAAGCAGCCTGAGCCCAGGGGCTGACTAACAAGCACAGTATGGCCTGTGGCTGAACCATGGTCACCCATGTTAGATGTGCCCTACCAGGAAAACTCTCATTACTTGGTCAGTACTCTGATGGTCTCAGGCAAGGATGTGCTACTTGAATGTTAATTCTCTCTTACGATGGAGGCATTAGTGATTTATTCATGTTTAACTGTGTCATTGATAGAAAGGTTACCTGAGCCTTCATAACGCTCCATACAAATCTGACAGATTGTAGTTGTAGGGTATGTGAAGTGTGTTGATCTTCCCAACATCTCCCTGAATTGACTCTTTTCTCAATTGTATTTAACAACCTGAATGCTTTTGAGTCATCATCCATTTGTATCATAATCCACTGTGCGGAGATGTGAAATATGGTAGATATTGTCTGGGTGTGTGTTTATCATAACATTACCAGGTCATAAAGGAAGATTTTTCTAATCACTCTGGGTATTGCATTTTACTTACGTGTCCACTTTATAATATGTAAAGTACTTATTTGTACGTGAAAAAGAAGCCTTGAAATGTACTAACATAAAACATGGAAGGTTACGTTTGAGCTCAAATAATTTCATAATCGTTGGGGCCTTTACAGTCTGAGTAGTAATTTCAACATTACTCCTCATATCTAGTGAAAGCAGTTTAGATAATATAGTCAGTTGTTTGGGTAACATGTTAAACCAGACTTTAAAACCACAGTCTGATTGCCTGTGTGGTTTTCCCATGTGGATGTTGTTGCAAAGCTGTGTCTGACAGTGTTGTTATTGCCTTATATCTCAGCAGGTGAGTTAGGTGGTGAGTAAAATGTTGGAAGCAATAGGGATGACAAGCAACATGATGAAAATAAGACTTCTTTCGTAAAATTAAAAAGAAAGCTTTCCTTTTTAAATGCTGCCTCACAGTTAAGTGATAAATTGTCCTGGAACCTTTGTACACAGTTTCCCGCTGAGTGGAATAAACAGTAAATTTATCTCAAGCTCTATGTCTTTGGTTGTTAGACTATATCACCTTCCTTTTGTTTTGATTAGATATTGTAGAACGCACCAATAGTCAAACCTATAATGTTGTCACATTATCTGAATCAAGGTATCAAAACATGGGCTGATACTTGATTTTGGGAATAACTAGCTCATATGCTGTGTATCTCTGCTGGTCAGAATAGTTAACCATCTTACAAATGGGTAAAATATACTCATATTCTCCTTACCTCTGCTTGTAGTCGCTTGCTGAGACTGAAAGGGCCAAGTGAACAGCAGCAGAGAATGGCTGCAGTGGAAACAGACAAGGAGCTCAGCGACTTGCTGGATTTTAGCGCGGTAAGATCTCTCTGAAGATTGCTTGAATTTGTCGAGTATGCATCCTATACAGTTCATTCTATGTTCACAGAGTGACAAATTACTTTAACTTTCATGATAAGTCTTGTTGTCAAGCAGGTTGAAATGTGAATGAATATCAAGGCATCCATGAATGGGTCAGTCGATCAGGGTTTGAGGGACTGTAGCGCGTACATCAGCCACTTTAGGATAGTTTGAAATGCCACCTAAACAACCTTTGCACAAGTGAAGAGGATACAACTCAGCAAAGTCTTAGACGGACTTGCACTGGTTTGTTTATGGTTACATTCCTCTCATTTCAGATGTTCGAGCCTCCAGTTTCAAATGGCAAGAACCGGCCAACTACTCTCGCCAGCAGTCAGTTTGGGGGTTCAGGTAAGACCAAAAAACAAACAAAAATACTTTGTAGACTCTTCTTGTCCCTGTGACTCATATGGCTTAAGTAACTATCTTCTAACAATCCATTTTGTTTTTGTTCTTTCTGGCTTTCTATTTCTTTGTTTTTCTTTGTATTGCTGGTTTTTCTATTTCGTTGCGTTTTCAATAAAATAAATGTTTTATTTTTAAGGAACAAATTCTCTTGATTTAAAAAGACAGGTCAAAAAAGAAATGTCAGTAAGACTTTATTAGATAGAAAATAAAAACAGTTTTTCTCTTCTTTTCTCTCACCTAAAGCTATTGATAGGGGCCTTATTAGTTTGTAAAGATCCCTAGTACAACTCCTGACAGTAAGACATGTCCGTGATGGGATTCTTCCAGTCTCACTACCCCACCATCAGTCACTGCTTGTGTTTTGAATGGTAATGGAAAAGGAAAATGCTCCTTTTCTCTTCTTCTTTTCATGAATTTAGTTTCAGATCACAGATTATTGGAAACAAGTTTGTCAGCTAATTTTATGCCATTTAAATTAAGCGTCATCTCCTCTACCCTTCCTCATCCTCGCCTTGCAGATGTCCCTTCCCTTACCTTCTCAGCTGTTGCCATTCAATCTCTTAAGGACCAAGGCAGAGGGGTGATAGGAACAACTCAATTAATCTCCTCGCTGTGAAAAAAGTGTATTCCCTTGTCCTGTAATCTCACACCCTACTTCTCCTCTTCTCCGCATAACTCATTTTCATCTAGCACTGTTATCCTTCCTCGTCAACAACTTTACCATCCCAGCCCTTACAGTCAGTTTTAAGACATGCATACATCTTACTATAACCAAACAGCCTCTGAGATACTCAGGATCATACTCTATTCTGGTGTTTTTCATTTTGTGGTGTTTCTGGGCCCTTTTGTATCGCTGTCATATTCAAAAATGTGTTAGCTTTTAAAAACGTCTGCGTCTGTTCCTACTATAGCAGATTCACTTACCCCACATGAACTTTTCTCTGTCACCCTCACATCTGTAGAAGTGCAGTAGCTCTTTTTTGGCTGGCAATAGAAATGAAACAGGATATTTAATTAAGATGAAAGACGAGGCAAGTGTTGGCAGGGGTTGGGAATAGGGGGTCCTGTTCCTTCTATTCATTTGAGGGCCACTTGCATGTTCTTTTGTCAAGGCAAGGTGTGGGCTTACAAAAGGAAGACATAGATGTTATCAGTCCAATGACTCTTCATGGCATTGTCCCTTTGCTGTAAAACTATACTCGACCCAAATGCTTTCCTTTGAGTATCAAACACCCTCCCTTGTTAGCTGGAAAAGAAAGTTGAACAAGGTCCTTAGAAATGTCTACAGCAGTCCTGCATCATGAAATACTTTTCATCCATCCACCTGTCCTCTCAGTGTATTTCAGGGTATTTATCCAAGTTTTGGCAAAAGGATGAGTGATGAAACATACAAAGTAAATGGCTGTGGTGAAGTTGATTACGATGCAGGAGTGGTATGAAAAGTTTCTTTTGGACAGTTGATACCTTCTCCTCCTCCTGTGAAAACACATCACCATTTGAATTCGTTGTTACTGCCACATTTTCAAGTTGACTGCAGTGGCTGTTCTTTGTGACGGAACAAACTAGAAACAACCACCTTTTAAGCTTTTAGAGGGTGAATGAGTGACATGCTGATATTTTGGGTAGAGTGTCACTTTAAAGGAATAGTTCAACATATCTGGGAAATACACTTATTTAGGACTAGTGTAGTTAGACTAATGACGCTTAGCTTAGCTTAGCATCAAGACTGGAGGCAGCAGGAAATGGCTTTCCAAAGTTCAAAATCACCTACTGGCACCTGTAAAGCTTACTGATTAATAAGGTTCAGGTCATTTATTTGATTGGTACAAACAGAAAGGTAAAATGTCTTTAGGAGGAATTACTTTCTGTTACTATTTTTCGGTGAACATCAGCCGACTGCAAGGACTTCCTGGAGTCTTACCAGGTTTGGTATCATCAACCCATGCATAGAAGCGTTGGACAGATGGATAAACTGTTGCTCATCAAGAAATAGTGCGTTACTACCTCATTTTTTGTCATTTTTATGTTTCTGTATGTGTTCAGATCTTCATTTCATTTCACTCTCAGAAAGAAGGTGTATTTCCCAAACTACCATTTGGCACAAGGTCACACTGTTTGCCTCAGATAGTCAGATTGGTCAGAGCAGTACTGGTAGCATGTGTGGCTAAAGGAATCAATTTTAGAGAAAAAGTCATCCCAGTGCACGAGGTATGTCTATCTCTATGTTGGAAAGTTGGCCATGTATATTTGTTTGGTCTGGTGACTTCAAGTTGTGATCAGCTTCAAAGAATCTGACTTCTAACTGTATTCCTGCTTGTTGTGGAGCAGCTGCCACATGTTTTCCTTGTAGAATCAGTTAGATGCTTTTCCCCCAGTATGGTTAAGGTTTGGAGTGTGTGGAGATTTAGCTTGTGGGGACCCTCCCTTCTAAAGGTTTCAGTGATGATAATATCTGTGCTCTGGTCTCATGTGCCTGTTCAGTCCCTTTTGCTAGTCAGTTAAAGTAATTTTCAGAGCACTTTCATTTTTTGGTCGCTGGAAACCGAGAATCCTAAAATGTATTTTTAAACTTTGGTATGGCCTGAAATGCAGAAGGGGAGTAGTTTCAAATTTGCATGAAACGTTCCATTTTTCAAACACAGATGTCTTAGTGAATTACAGAAACTAAAGGGTGTTAAAGTTACAAGTAGATTTGCAGTTTAAACTCCATGTGTGTATATAATTTCACACAGTGTCAGAACAAAGAGATTCAAATGTCCTCTTAGCTGTATTAGTGGGTTAGGGCACACTGTGTTGTGTTTGAGAAGTCTCCAATGACTCACAGGTTAAAATAGCCAGGCCTGTGTTATTGTACATTGTTCAGTATTTCATTAACAGTATTCACTCTCTTGAGATTTGGTCTGACATCATGCTTTGTGTCTGCCTGACTCACTTTGCCAAGGGAAGGAAGAAGGTGTGTAGACAAAATGGCACACTCAGTTTTAGGTGCCTGGGGCCATGTTCCTGTAAAAACGTAGACATGTCTGAAACTTTGGTCAATGTATGTGCCAGAGTTTTTGCTCATGAAGCCTATGACTCAGGCTGGCTGTCTGTTTCCAGCATTTCTTCCTGTGTAATTATAGACCAGCCATGCTTAAAGGGGCGTTGCATGCTGGGAGGAGAAGTGCATTGGGGTTCACCGGAGAATTTGTCTGATGTTAGTCACCGTTTCTTCATGTTTTTCTCTTTCCACTCCTGATAGTCTGTCTGAGTACTGCACTACTCATGGTTTTTCTCACGGTTTTGACACTTTTTCACTTTTTTGTGTTACAGCTTTTCTGAATGACAAAAAGACACAGAATTTTTTGTCATTTTATCATTTAAAATGTTAATTTCATGCCTGTGTAGGCCCATTGTTGTTTATATATGATAAAGATTAGCACTGTGTCTGATGTATCTCTTCAAGTATCAACTGTGCACAGTTCAAGGAGACAAAGATGAAAACTATGATGGGTGTGAATAAGACAAAGGAGTAATATGATGAAATAAAAAGCACCACATTATGGACTGAAAAAGCCTCAACGGAAAAACAACAATTAGTCCATCATAATTACTCAGAATGAACAAAACCCTGTTGGAGATAGTGTGGAACGTGAAACAAGTATATCCAATTCCAGTTTTGATGAAAACCTTGTGTTCATACTTGAACAAAGGTTACATGCTGTGGTTTGTGGTTATAGATGTAAAGAAGATATTGGTTGTTAAAAGCACGTTCTACTTTCGTATTTATTTAGCCACCTGAAATGACACAACATGCATGTTGAAATTTGGAGGAGAAAAGTATGCAAGCCTAGATTTCTAGACAGGAGCAACTAAACTAGGTCATTTTCATGTATGCTATATACATATGATTACTTTGCAATTAGTTACCTGTTTCAGTGCAGCTGCTGTGTGGTCAGCTAGATTAATTTTTCTAGGCTCCTTTAAGTTAAATGAAGTCAATGAAATGGGTCTTAAAAGTTGCTAACAGCACTGTGGTGGCATGTAAACCTGCATTATAATATATATTCGTATATCCAGCTGACCCAGATGTATTATGTTTATAGGCATATGTATTTGCATGTTTTTTATTACTATTGTTTTACTCATATAGTTGAAACCACAATAGAGTGTTTAGGGGGAATTGATTATTATTGTATCACATTAATGAAAGCACACAATACAGAGACCAGAAAAATAAAAACCCCTGTAAACTCTCGCTACTGGTTTTTAGTGTTGAACTTAATTAAGTAGTTGTCAGTATTATTGGCAGAAATCTGGAAACCGGCTCAAATTTCCATTAATTTTTGTCCATATGCTTATCATAAGATCAGTTGATAAGGAAGAGCATGTGATTTCATTTACATGAATTTAATTGATTATATTTTAATTTAGTTCATCATTTGTCCACTCTCGCATGTATCTTGAGTATTTGTCCTATAATACCATTCCTTCAGGTTGGACTTTACATTAAAGCTCCCATTATTTCCTCCACACCACTGATTTCATGAAATTTGTTTCCCATTCCATGCATTACACCTGTTAACCTTACATCACCTGCCTGGAGAAAGGTATTCTCATACATGATGGTTGTGGAGGTGAGTAAGCACTGCACATACCCTGATATTTGTGGAATGGATGGTGATGGTTCACTTCGCTTTTTCTAGTGCCTTCAACATCAGTGCTCTCATAAAGAGGAAAAAAACCACACATTCATGTCTCACTAATTAGCTTGACTGTTTTAATAAGCTACATGGTTCTGAAAACATGGGAATAATGTAGGTGTGTGGCCAGTGAAATGTGGCCACTTCATTGGAGTCCGCCCAAAAATAGAAGGCCTCCTCGTCTGTAAAGTTAAATTTTATTACTCAATGCTGAGAGTGTTAGAATGTAATTACAAAATCAGTGAAATATGCAGTATGCAATGAACTTTTTCTGTTTGGTAAGTTTACAAGTTTAAAAACCTACTTGTAATCCACAAGTTTAATACAGTCAGAAACAGAAAAAATCGAATTGGAAGCTTTTCTTGAGTACTGATGACTTACAGCGGAAACGAATGGTTCATTCGTTTTCTTTATCATCTCTGATTGACGTGGAGAGTGACAGTCAGCCATAGAGAGGGGACAAGACATTGTCTCCTTCATCTCATATTCTGCTGGTGTCGTGCGTATAGATCACAGTTGTCACGGCAATCTAGCAGCTCTCAGCGCTGTGGACCCATCACTCTGTTCTACTGCTGATCCTGTCATGATTCTAGCCCGCCTCTACCCCCACTCCCCTCTCCGCTTTTTAATTAGACAACAAAACAAAAATATGAATATTCATAGAGCTGAGCTTCATTAATATGCACAATTATGCAAATCAGTACGCAATTAAGCTTCAGCTTTCCCCAAGAGATGCTGTGTAGCAGTACGAGAGGAGATTGAGAGAAAGGGGACGGGCAGGAATTTCTGCTTCACCAGTCTTTAAAATCACTCCTTTCAAACACATTCACCTCTCTGAAAGCTGTAGTGCTCTGGTCAGGGATAACGTGTGTCAGCCATGTATGATTGAGACCTTGCGTCTGTGTTAAGGCGAAGGTGTAGGCCAAATGTGAGAGAATAGATGGGCGATGAGTGACTGTTGTCATGGAAAATGTAAAGCAGTGGAGTGGGAGAATGAAGAATGTCGACGATGATTCTGGGAGCTTCATACTGGGTGTTAATTATTCAAACTTCCTACAGCTCATATCCACGTTATGTGACGGCGCTGTCACTGTGCTGTCTCTGTGTGAGCTGTGAAGTGAAGCTCTTTAATGGAGGTTACTTTGAGCAGCCTGAAAAACCTGTATCAAAGCAAGTCATCGTTCTCTGAAGTTAAACTTAGTTTTCCAAAGCCAAAGCTGAAATCCCTGTTAGTAAAGTGTCTGCCTTTTAGTGCTTAATAGGCTTCATCTTTGTCTTCCAGGTATAGATGACAGGAGTGGGTCCAGTCCCTGGGGACCAGGGGAACAGAACAGTCCATCTTTCAACCAGGGAAGGGTACGGTTTCTCTTCACTTACTACACTGAAACTGGCCATGTAGATTTCACGCTACTGAGCTTGAGTGAAACACAGCAAAAGTGTGGCTGGCTTGTGTAATCTATACCCATTTCAAACACAGACACGTTGTATGATGTGGAACGATGAAGTGCTCAACCTGCATTTGGCAACTAATACAGAAAATACCAATTTGTCACCTGGTCCACACCCTTAGTTTCACTCCCCATGCTCAGATTTTAGGGATTGACCAGAAATGTGTTACACAGATGTGTTACACATATATGGAAATGTTATCTACCAACATCAGCATAAACATATTCACAGTGAACAATAAAATAATGTTGCATTACACAATATAATATTAAGACTGTCCAGACCAGAAGAACCTATGAACCGACTCTGCCACAAACATTCTCACACTGTTTCTCATTAATCTTGGGGGGTGTTGTTAGTGCACTTGTTCAGTTTGTGACGTTTTTTTTTTATTGTTACAGCAACTTTTCCACCACAGCCAAGTTTGAAAACTTTTTTGGGACATTTTGACTGTTTTTTACCCTCTATTTTTATGTTATTTTATACACAACTTGAAAATGTACATAAAAACCATTCTGACAGAACTGTCAGTCAGTCTGATTTCCATGTATACTTTTACACAAAAAAAAAAACATTTTTTTTTGTATCAAACCCAAATGCAAAAGAAAGAATTTTGGTATTTGTGATGTATAGATTTCAATAGTAATTCACTAGCGATATTAGAGTGACCCCGTATCTGCTGAAGAACCCCATATTGACCTTGTCATCCCAAATCAGAGCAGTATCAGACCAAGCAAAACTGGATAATCTTAATTGACCCATTCATATGAATACACTACAGGCTCTTTTCTTATATAGTTGCTTTGGTGTGAATGGATTAATACTGGGATTTATTTATTTCCTTTCATTTATTTTTATATCCCTAAATCCTCTGCTGTGTTCCCCCCAGGGTTATGGAGAAGACGGCCTTTACAGTGAACAAGAGGGTATGGCATCTGCTCCCATATTTGGATCAGGGATAGGTGGTAAGAAGGTTTAAATTGAGCGAAGCTGTTGAAGCATAGACACCATAAATTTCACATCTCCTTTTTTTAAACCCTAAAAGTACTGGGGAATTTCGGGGGCAGTTTTTCGAATAACATACACATTTGTATAAAAGGACTGTGTGACTGAGCCAAAACAATGAGTTGTTTGTTTGAGACAGTAGCCATTCACAGGTTAGACAGTAATGTACCACTTAAGGGCAAACCATATTTATGGTTAGGTGGCGATGGATGAAGGGAGCAGGGTAATCAGGGAGGATGTGGAGGAGGGGTTTGTTTGTGTGGTCTGTACGGGAGGGGGTGGAGGGGGAATGTAAAGGGCACCCATGCACAAACAAGGCTCTCCCCTGGGACTATGGTGGCCTATAGCTCTCCTCTGTTTAACTGTCAGGGGAGGGGACAGAGGTTCGGCACAATTGCCCCCGAACCATTTATAATGGGCCAATTTGTTGTTGTTTTGCGGTGCACAGACATAAATACCACACATCAGCCTATATCGTCACACAGCAGATGGGAGGCACCCAAATGCAGAGAAGGGAATTGCCAGATTGTGATTTAATATTGACATAAAAGCAGAATTTTCACATACATGACCTGATTTTATATTCCTTTCCCCTAACAGGGAAGGCTGAGCGAGGACCGTACTCATCGTTTGCAGCACAGGTAAATCAGTCAGAAAGGCAGGTGCTCTGCCACAGTATCATCCCTTCTGTCCTCGTGCTCGTTTTTGACAAATTATGTCCCCCAGCCAGTCTTCTTTTCTTATATCACTCTTAAGTCACTTCTATATTAATTTCTGTTTACCTGTCCTGTTATACTACATCAGCTTGTGCTTTCTTTTACACCATCTTTAGCCTGGCTTTATGCCCAGTGAGATACCCATGCCCAGTCCTGATCCCCTCTCCCCATCTGGCCTGAAGTCCAACTCTCAGTTTTATTCCTCCTATGAAGGGAGCAACCCTCGCAGGAGACCCTCACAGGACCCCATTGGTAAGAACGTAAAGGACTGTTTCCAGTACAGTGTTGAACGCAGTCATGAGATAAATGTGCTGTCACAGATTTTCTTAGTTCTGATTTAAATTTAAGTTGGTGTGTATCGTCACTTCTCCTGCTGAGGTTTTTAAAATGTGTCTGAGAAATTTCACTTCTCCTTAGTTAGAGAAAATGAAATCACTGAGTTCTCAATGAGGAAAGTCTTCGAGTGCTATCAGTCTTGAATACCTTTAGATTAGACATTACTGAGAAGTCACAAAGACAGATGGATAAATTGCCTCAGCAGGACTACAGAAGGAAGGGGGCTGCTTTAATGAATCATTTCACTGGAGGTTTTATATTCACTTCTGCAATAAGTTAAGATCTTTGTGTGGACAAGTATGTTTATGTGATTTCACTCTGTCTCTCTCCCCTCAGAGCCACAGCCAAAAAAGATCAGGAAGGTGCCCCCTGGCCTGCCCTCCTCAGTGAGTATTAACATCCAGAAATGCTGCAGTCCTAAACTACATTTTGGTTCTTGCAGTCTGTCCATGGGAGCCTGTGTTTTCATGTTTTACGCCCATTTTCACATTCCATTTGGCATCTATAGCCTCCGCTTGGCTTTCAGAGCGGTAGAATAGCTGCAGTACAGGTCATCCAACTCTTACAGCTGTGTATCTGTACCACCAGTGTAAAAAAGGAAAAAATGGGGAAGAAAGCCACTCATTCACCCAGTCACTCATTTGCAGCATGTATTTATAGTGTGTTATGTTTGTAGGCCCTTTACTTTATGGCCACATTTCTTCCCCTCAGCCAAGTATACTCGTTAGATCACTGGAGGGAATTCATACCGGGGTTAGATGGTTCTTACTCCACCTCATTTTTTCGCTCCCACTTTCGCTCTCTCGGCACCCTATTTCCTCCTCTTCTCTGCCCCCCCCCTTTCACCACCACGAACAACAGCCCTCCCCTTTCTCTCTCCCTCCCCCATCCCTCTATCCCAGCTGCCAGTGGAGTTGGCTGCCTTCCAGGATTCGGCAGATGGTTCAGTAATTAGGAGTGCATCTCTCCGTTCCCTCTTCTCCTCTCCCCTCTTTTTCCTCTCCTTTTTCTCTCTGTTTAATCAAATTACAGAAGACAACTTCAGTCCATTTGGATTTGAGTTTTTCAAACACAGTTTGATGCTTGATTTTCGTCTAGAATGGTCCTGATTGAGAAGCATGGTTGTTCAGAACATTGGCGCCTTTATACTTATGACATTCATGAAATCCAACTGCAGCTCCCATTATATGGTCAGATCTCACTGTGTTACAAAAGATTGAATTATGTATCTGTAAACCATTCTCAGCATGTTTTTATTTAACAGGATAGTACATAAAAGCCCCACTAAATGGTAGACAGGACCCAATAAAATCACTGACACTGAACATTCAATACTTTGTGCTCAGAGCTCCAGTCTGCAGAAATGTTGCAGAAGTCTGTTTATTGAATTAAGTAGTAACCAGATAGTAAAAGTAGATAAAAAAATAGATTTCCTCGGAAGGAACACATACTTTTAAGAGCTGTGCTTGATCATTTATTTAATGCATAAATCTTTTTTTTTTTTCTTATTTCTTTACTCGGACAGGTCCAGATACTAGTACTACTGGAAAATTAATTTATGTTCACCACCACCATCCACCTAGCTAAGCACAGGGAAGGTCCTATGAAACTTTCTTAAGGTTATCTCAAAAGAAAAATGCCATATATACATACTTAGTTTTATAGTTATATACACATTTCAGTTTGTTTATAGTAATGTAGTGATTTTTTACTAGGTTTTAAAGCACTGAGCCGAAAAGGTTCTCTGTATTTCTGTGTATTTTCTGTAGGTTTATGCATCAGCCTCAGGAGAGGATTTTAACAGGGACAATGCTGGCTACCCGGCCTCCAAGGCAGGAAGCGTCTACCCACCACCATTCTACATGCAAGGTCAGTTGAAACAAGATTTGCCCACTAACCTTCACTTGTTCATTGTGTTGGGTTGAGAGACACTTTTGTTAAATGTGGATATATGTACTACACACGTACATAGATATTAATGACTCACTGCTTTTTCTTTCTGTTGTTCAGAATGGTTGTGAAAATAGTCCACATGAACCTACTGTAGGAGCTGTAGCTGTATGGCAGTGAACACCCTGTGGTGCCTGAGTGATGAATGGTGCATCACAGTTGAATGAAGTCATCACAGTAATGTGACATGTCTCATATGTGTCCTTCATTGTCTTTTCATCTCCTGTGGCTGGTTATCCCTTGCCCTTCTCCCTCCCCCGTCCTCCACTGGATGCCCCCTGACAGAAGGCCTCCACCCGCCCTCCGATCCATGGGGCTCTGCCGGGTCGATGGTTCAGCCTGGTTTTTCTTCCATGCTGGGCAACTCCCCCCATCTGAACCAGCATGGTCCCTTCACCGCCATCAACCCCCAAGACAGACTGGTGAGCTCTGCCCTCACACTTTGGACTTGTTTTTCTATGAAGACATAATGAAAATATAAAACCAAAGCAAAGTCTTTTTATTTTTCTGTGAAGCACTTTGTAACTTTGCTAAGAAAATTGGTATATAAATAAAGTTATTATTATTGTTGTTTGCCTTCAAGAAACGGCAGCCACTGCCCCTCTCTCCACAAAACTACCCCCTGCATGGCAGTGAGGTGAATGGGGCTCATCCTGCTGGCTTCCACTCCGGCTCCAGCAGCTTTGGAGTTGCCAGCCACACACCTCCCATCTCTGGAACTGACACCATTATGGGTAAACCCTTTAAAGTGTGCTCTTTTCTTTAAAAAAAAAAAAAATCATGGTGCTCTTAATGTTTTCATGCTATACTGTCACATAATTAAGTTGTTATTGAGTATAGGTTCTGATTTAAATGCATTGCGCCCCCCCCCTTCTCCCCATCAAGCCAATCGGGGAACAGTACCTGGGAGTTCAGGTGATGAGATTGGAAAGGCCCTGGCATCTGTAAGTAGTAATAAGTAACACAAAACTTTAAGTGTTCTATAATCTATATATTTCTGTAGTATATAAAATATGTGTTTATTAGATTAAAAAGAAAAACCTCTGTGTCCAGATCTATCCTTCAGACCCAAACAGTAACGCCTTCCCTCCGTCCCCGTCTACTCCCTCTGGCTCTCCTCAGGCTGTATCAGGTGAGTGAGTAGCTGCAGTCAGTTTTTCCTGAGGGCCTCAAGGTCAGCTGGCTCTGGTAGTTTTGTTTGTTCAACACAGGGTCTTTCCTGTTGTGTAAGGGGATGATAAAATCTTTGAGAAATGTATTGTTTTCATCCTGACTATGACTGGTTTATAGTGACAATGTAGCTCCATCTATTGGGTTAAAGTGGAAGTAAAACATGTTAAAAGTCTTTATTTTTGTAAGGACCTATATTTTCTCTTGTGAAAATTATATTATGCTCTGTATCAGTATTGTCAGGGAAGTGTAGTAGTTAAAATACATAAGATATGTATGACTGCTATCTTGTAAACATGAGCTTGCGGCAATTTAAGACCACTCTTATTAAATCTGATTGGTTCACAAAATTTAAATAACCCAGATTATTTTTTCCCACTCATGTCAGTGAGTTCAGTCAGACCTTATTCATGTGCTGGCACTGAACAAACATAGAACGATAAGTTTGGCATGCAAGACTATGTGGACATTAAGGTCATGTGATTTAGTAGAAAGTTACTTGTAAGAAATGTTTAACCTGTATAGATTCAAAGGATACTTGTTGGTATTATATATTATTATTTATTACATATTTTGGAGCAATTTTGAAAATAGACATTGGTATTTTTCTCTGTGCGTGCTGTAAGTGTAACTCTTGTTATAAGTGCCCCCATCCACAGCTTAACCTTCACTTGCTCTTTACGCACACACACACACACACACCACCCAAATATAACTTATGAGAGAGGAAGGGAAAATAAAAAGAGGGTGTGGTCATTTCCCTATTTGTCTCTGCACAGAGTCGATGAGTTGGCTCATCACACACTTCAAACATCGAATACTGCTGCTGGCACAAGATTGGAGGGAGAAGAGATGATAGATAGGAAACCTATTTAAATATGAAATAGGGAAATGGTTTGACTCATATTTGAGTCATACTTTGGCCAAAGTGTAGAACACAAATTACATTTTTTTTTTTTTTTATCTACTATGTCTTCATCTTTGGTATTTGTTTCATATCCTCATTACTTTAGTTTCACATGTTAAAAAAATGTACAATTAGTTACAATTTCTTTCATTGAATGTTTTATGTTCATAATTTTAATCACATAATCAGCACAGTGCTATGAGACAATAATGGCTTATATTGCATCAAAGAATAGATTCACGTCATAATTTATATAATTTTTTATCAACATCAGCAAGAAAATACAAAAGTGCAGCACAGTGAAGCCCAAGCTGAAGCCGCAGGTGCATCAGTCGCATTCTCTGTAGTGTTTGTGAGTTAGACATGAAAAGCTGAGCATTTCCAGGAGTGCTTCTCTCTGACTGACCACAGCACTCAGGTCTCAGGTAAAAAATTGAATATCTGTTTGGATATATTTGTATCGATAGAAATAATCAGCTGAAAGTGAAGTACTGCTTCTCTTAAAATGTTAGTTTAGATACTAGAAGCTAAACTGATAGAGGAAATGAGTGTGACTAAATAAACCTTGTGATCCTCTTCTTTTTCTCCAGGGTCAGGATCCCAGTGGACTCGGTCCTCTGGCCAGGCCACGCCGTCACCCAACTTTGAGGGTGGCATTCAGTCCATGGTGAGTTGATATGCCTTTGTTTTTCTTTTCTGTCTTAGAGATGCAGCAAAATTTTGTTCAAGTATGTTACAGAGATTAATACAGGATGCTGCATCACCTTCTGCTTTCTTATTGTTCATTGTTTTTCATTCTTTGCAGCAGAGTAAAATGGAGGACCGTCTGGATGAAGCCATTAATGTTCTTCAGCGTCATGCCAGTGGGCAAGGAGGTCCAGGGCTGGCTGAAATGCACAGCCTGCTCGCATCAGGCTTAGGGCTACCTCCAGGCTTCACCAGTTCAGCACTTGGACTGGCCAGTCGTCTGCCTGGACTGGTGAGATGAATGAATAGTAGCAGGGGAAATCTATCCACAAATGACTGAATGACGTTAGAAACTTTAAATTAAAATAGGCGCAGAGTGAGCCGGGTATCACTATTTTGTTGTTCAATCTTCAACAAGGTAATTGAAAAAATGTTTCATTGCTTTCTTTAAGCTGTCCAGTCACCATGAGGACTCTGCTGGTCTGCCCTCTAGTGGAGGACTTTTGCATAGTCACCACGGCCCCCAATCTGTCCAGTCAGGCTCTCATCCTGAAGGTTTTAACGGTGAGACTTGTTTTTCTCTACTCCTATGTTTTATTTTTTATGTCAGTATGTGGGGAAAGACTTTCCCATTATTGGACTGTTAAATAACACGTGTATGTGACTTTCTAAATATCAGAGCTCAATACCTTCGTACTCTGTGTGCAGGCTTGCCCGGCAGCCTACGTCGATCCAGTGGTGCAGATATCAAACAAGAGGATAAGGAGGATGATGAGAACTGCTCCATTACTGACAAGTCAGACGATGAGAGAAAAGACATGAAGGCCCACCTTCGAACAAGGTGTCTACATTTCTTTTCCTATAACGTTTATACTCGATGTCATGGCATATAATTAAGTTTTTATTCATTTCAACAATAGACTTACAGGCACTAGTCTGTTAAGGACATCATTTTTGGGAAGGCTACACTGGAGAGACTGATCAATTATAAAACATTTTTTTATTTTTACAATATTTTTACCCCATCAACATATTGAGTTGAGCAAGACTTTAAACACTCATATAAGACACACATACACATTTGTTGTCGATAAGAAATTCCATTGGCTTTATTAAAGAAACCAAAAACTTGGCAGTCACATGTTACTGTAGGTCACAGAGACTAAACTGATATAAAAACATTTCAACAGTAGTGGCACTCTAGCATTAGATTTGTCATGTTAAGATTATTTTGCTCATAAGTGTTATTGTGATTTTAAAGATTTATACTGAACCAGTCACATTCCTACTGTTCCACCTTCCCTTAGACGTGTCTCTTTTCTTTAAGTGTTTGAAAAAAAAAAAAATGGATGTTTTAAATACTTACTCCAAGTTCCTCTCACTCAGTAAATTACTGTTGGAGCTTCAAAAGCTTGACTCATATAACCAAGCGTAATTCCAAAGTTGTATTCCAATATATGCATTTATTAAATTTCTAAATCAGCTTTTTAAAAACTGAACTGTTAAGAAGGGTCAAGTTGGATATCTGTCTTTTACTCTTAAAAGTGAACATTGAGAATTAAAGAGGAAACCACATAACCAAATTACCTGAGTCCATAAGGACAAAGACAAATGAACAAAACGACCAACTCTTTTTTTAATTAATTGTTATGGCCAAACCCAAATATTTAGCAGTGTTTATAATTGTGATGAAGATACTCTAGATTTTTTGATGAGGTGTTGACATTATTAGGAAAAGTTATTGCTAACCAAAATTGGGAAGTAATTTTCAGTGAACTGTACCCAAACTATTGTTTCCTTCCCTCCTCATCTGCCATTGGCTCTTCACTAGTCTGGATGATGATGATGACGATGAAGATCTGCCAGTGGAAATTAAGGCTGAGCGGGAGAAAGTGCGGAGGTTGGCAAACAACGCCCGCGAGCGGCTACGTGTGCGGGACATCAACGAGGCTTTTAAGGAGCTGGGCCGCATGTGTCAGCTCCATATGAGCAATGAGAAACCGCAGACCAAATTGATCATACTGCAACAGGCCGTTAACGTTATAATCAACCTGGAGCAGCAAGTTCGAGGTCAGTGGGTGTCCAGGGAGGAAGGAAGAGGAGGGGAAGTGCCTTTTTACAAATGAAAACTTCAGCACAGCTTCACTTCTGAGCTCATGACAAGTTCTGCTAGTCATTTAAAGTCTTTTTTAAACTACTTGCGGTAGTTGATTTTTACCTTGCCTATACTGGTCGACAAATTCTGCCGTTTTATATCTGTAGAAATCAAGCATTACACTTTTTGCTATCAATCCTAAAAAATGATCAAAGAGTGACATGGGATAAAGAAATGAAGCTGTGTGACTGTTTTTAAGACATGCCCATTCTCAAGCTCATCTTCTATGGTTTTCGTCCTCTGGTAACATATACAGGACTGCTGTTTTGTTCTGATGTGCTTTGTGTTGCCCTGTCTTTCAACTGGCCGCTCGTCTCCACTGTGAAAATGCTTACATGTCTGTCTGTCGTACCCTTTGACTGGATTAACATCTTTTTGTTAATTCATTTGCTTTTTCCACTGCTGCCTCATTATGCTCTTATTAACTATGAAGTAATTTTAATTTCAAATAAGTCATTTCAGCATTATGATGTTTTTTTTTTTTCAACCTTTGACCCATAGTGTATGTTACCGCATGAAAGCAGCGCTGTCTGTTGTCATGTGTGTTAACCGGTCTTCAGCTTTGTTGCAGTGTCTCTGTGCTGCATGTCCCAGCCTTAAGCATTAACCCTTTTATTTTTTGTTTACAAACCTTTACATTTCTCCATCCACTCCCCTGTACCCTGTCATTCTCCTTTTACAGATGGCAACAGTGACGCACTCTTCCTCACATTCAGATAAATACATCCTACTGCTGATGTATTTAACATGATGCCTTCAGTCTCTCCCCTTGGCTTTATCTCTGTGCTCTTTCTATATGCTGCACTTGGCAGAGGGTGCTGCTTCCTCTCTCTCCCTTTCTCTCTCCCTCCTCGTAACTTCTCTCATGCTGCTGGACAGTCACCATATCCCCTCAACTTCCATCCTGGACCCCAATGACCAAAAAGGAAAAAAAATCTGTGTTGGTTGGTTAGACCTCAGGACAGATTTTTTAGATCTGGTCACTCAGTATATCTGTGGCTTGAAATCATATAGTGTCGAGCCAGCTCAAGCCCCAACATTTACAGTTTGACTGATTGAGAATACGTCAGTTAATTTTTATAAAGATGTATTATTCATCATTTTCATACTGTAGATCTATTTTTTCAATTTTCACCCGTCCGTTCACTCTCCTGCAACAAAGCCCCATTCCACTGGGATCATCTTTTGCAGTCTCACTGGTTTCATCTCGGCCTAAGACCTTGAAGTTAGCATCATACTTAAAATATTTCTCAACAACAGAACAATTCTGAGGAGGAAAAACACTGTTAAACATAGCAATATACTGTAGGTTTTAACCAGCGTAACTTTAATTAGTTAGTATAATCTTAATGAGAGGCTAGACGTTTTAATGAGAACGTCTAGCCTAGGTTCAGCAAGGGTTGTGATCTGGGTTTGTTAACCAGCCCCTCCAACCCCCCTCCTCCCTTCTCCTTCCGGCTGCAGCATTGTCTCGGTGACTGATGAGAACCTGACTGCTGAGGAGAAGGAGCAGAGGGAGCGTGAGCGCCGCCTAGCTAACAACGCTAGGGAGAGGGTGCGTGTTCGCGACATTAACGAAGCCTTCAGAGAGCTGGGCAGGATGTGTCAGGTCCACCTGCAGAGCGACAAGGCCCAGACCAAGCTTGTCATCCTGCAACAGGCTGTCCAGGTCATCCTGGGCCTGGAGAAGCAGGTGCGAGGTAGGTCAGCCAATACAGGAAGATCTGATCCACATAGACAACCAACCATCTATTATCATAGCTGGACAGAAGCTGTCAGTCATTCACCTTTAAGGTTTTCCCACCTACTGGGTAACATCTACTTTGAATTTCTCTTTGCTATTTGCCTGTATCACATTGCAAAATGAAGAAAGGAGGTGAAAGGGAGAATATTGGAGGAGGTATATCCCTGCTGTCCAGCCAAAAATCCTGCAGTCTCATCCTACTTCTAATTTTCCTGTCTTGCTTTTCCTCCTTTTCTATTTCCCTCTGTCTTATTTTTGCCCTGTTGTATGAGATAAACTCAAATGTTTCCTTGCTGGTGTTTTTAATCAGCGTATATGTCATTTTTTCAAAGAGCGTAATTTGAACCCAAAGGCTGCCTGCCTCAAGAGGAGGGAGGAGGAAAAAGTGTCGAGTGTGGATCCGCAAATGCAGCTTGGTGGCGGTCACCCTGGTTTAGGAGGAGATGGACACAACCCTGTTAGCCATATGTAATTCTCAGGTCAGTATTTAGAATCTCTACAGTGGGGTTTGTCATGTCTGCAAGATAACACAATGAAAAATACATATATCTGTTGCTTGTTTTAAGTTCATTTTGTGGAAATATATTCATTTCTTTTTTCTTTCTCTTCCAGTTTCTCTTGATTGTACAGCCCTTAGAACACGTGGCCTTAATCTATTGTTGTCATGCATCTCAGTGTGTGTTTGTCAACCTTTGGAAAGCACACACACACACACACACACACACACACACACACACACACACACACGCACGCCTCATTACTGACAAAGCAGGTGGCCACATTCCTATCGAAGAAGCACACTCATACAGAAAGAGAAAAAAGAAAAAATTACTCTTTACATGACAATACTTTGAACCGAGGACACTGGCTTGGGGACAGTGGAAATTGGACACAAAGATGCTCTTGTGATCATGTTTTTGTAAGACATTTTGAAAAATCGCTTTACATGTTGGGAGCAAAACCCATGTGGATCAATTAAAACTTTTGGATCAATTGCTCATGTGAGCAGAGTTAGGATTTGTATCGTTGGATAATTATTGGCATTCCCATCTGAAAAGAAGGTCTTACATTCTGCAGAAGCAAAGACGGACACCTGAGTTTATATGTTATGACTGAACAAATATCTTTTTGAAAATGTGCCTAAAACAGGCCTAATGCATAGTGTTTGGTTAGGACAAAAACTGTTATCATTGCCATCCTCAAATGTGATGACTGAATAACAAAAGTAGGTTTGAAGAAGCCACTGACTGGGCAATCAGAGAGCTGACTCCTCTTCTTGATATGCTGGTAATTCTGGCTGTGTTTTTTTTTTTGATTTCTTCCTTTGGCTGAAAAGGTGCCGTAGTCAGTGACTCACACATGTGGTGGGAAATGTTTGTTTCTTTTTAAACTCGGATCCCTGGTTATTATCTCTTTAAGTAAGTCCTGTACATGTGTTATTGTCACTGCCATGCAAGTGGAATGGAAAGACTGCCGGAGAGAGAGCCACCACCGACACAAACACAAACAAAGACTTTACAAATGCAGGATCCACAGTGGTGTTGAATCAAATGTGCACATGGACATCCCAACCTTCCCTCTGTGAGGCTGCCGTTGGAAGCATACAGGTGTCGTCCTCACATCTTAAGCCATCATGAAGTCAGTCACTCAGCGTCAGTCTCAGCCATGTGGTCGGCATGGACCCTCTGACTAACACAGCCAATGTCGTGTGGTCACAGTCTGACCACATCAAATCATACATAAAGACACTGTTACAACATGGTGAACTTACTTAAAGTAAGTCTCAGAGCAACTTCTATTGTGGTCAATAACATTTTGCTAGAAGGCAGAAATAACTGAGTATTGAAGGAGTCATAAGTTTTACTGCTACCTTCACTGACTGACTTGTTTTGGTTGTTGCTCTGTGTTGAGCATTTGGGGTTTTGTTTGTTTATTTTTTTCCCCTTTTGAACAATTGCAAAGCCTGTTGTATGGATCTTCCTTTTGTAGAATTGATCTAATGTTGTTTTTTTTAGTTTATTTTTTACTTTGTAAGATAGTTGTATGAGTTTTGTTCTATCATTTGGAATGCTTTCTTTTTTGTTTACATCAATTAAATGTAAGACGACTCTCAATTTAGATTCCAGGAACAAACTGAGGTGTTTTCTTTTGTGCCAGGTGCTTAGAAAATGTTAGAAATGACAAAATGATCTGGCTGTAACATCACATGTTGTGATATTGCTCTTTTAAAAAAACAAACAAACAAAAAAAAACCTGTTTGAACACAAACCTGTCAGGCAGGTTGTAATTGAATTGTTCTGGTGTTTGCGACAGTTTTTCTTTGAATGAAACACAATTTTTTTTCTTCAGCACACCCCCCTCTCCTCTCCTTGATGTCCAGCTCTGTGATGAGCTTGTTGCTTAGTTTGAAGAAGGGGTAGAAGGGACGGTCTGCACAATCTGCAACATAAGTCAATGTTTCATTATGGTATGAAGCATAAAATGAATCAAAAAGGGTGGCCTTAGTCATTTTCCTGACTTTGGGAGTTTTGATAATGGTTACTCACCAGTGCCTGCATTCTTCTCTGCTACATGGTGGATTATGTTACATTTATGGATTTATAGGTTGTACCTTTTTTATACTATAGATGTATAAAAGCATATATACTTCAGTAACATCTGACAGTGTCTCAGAACATCTAAATGAAGAATTACACTCATTGACACTGACTGCCTCAGTGTCTGTCATTAGATGTAATTCGACTAATAACCTGGTCTACAACTTTGACACTGAAAAACTGTGCTTAAAATTCCTCATCTTTTATGTACTGATTCTGTTGAATATAATTTTGTCCTACTGGCATGTGCATTGATATGTATGTACAGCTGTATAATATGTCCTTATCAGCTTTATCACTATAAGCTGATACTGATAGGTAACAGTATTTGGTTTACCTCTGCCTGTCATTTCCTCATAAATCTTGCCCCATGGACTAGCCCCAAACATTATTTTCTTTGTCAGTTACTCTAGCCTTTCCACAGGGAAACATAGTGTTGTGATATGGAAGATCGCTACTGAAGGCTTGTGCTTTTATTTCTTTACATGAAAGAAATGTATGTTTACAATATCCAAGTATCAAAACATGCAGCTGTTATCAAACCCTTTCTGTCCTCCACAACAGATGACCTGCTGCAGATCTCTCTGTTTTAACTCATGTTTGGGGACAACATCTATGTAGGCTATGTCCTCAAAGTGCCTCCAGTTTCCTATTTTTTATATATAAAGTAGATAACGAGAACTGTTGTGTCTATAACAGTAATGTAGCAATAAATGTGCCATTTTTAATAACAAAGCCCACCTTTTTCCAATGACTTTTTCCATAAATCAAAATCACTTAATTGAAGTTTCCTTTCTACAATGCAAGGTAAGTGAACCATGATTGAGGTGATCTACTTGATATTCTATTGGTGAAAATGAGGTTACCCAACTAAGACAGGCCAAGCAAGTAGAGGGTTTCACGGACTGGCAGCAATAGATTTCCCAAAGGTTGATTTGTCCGCTAGGGGGCAGAACCTAGTTGTACTGTCACCTCCCACTGTTAAGTACACTGCACTCAGTTGATTACACATTGCAGCTTCATTACATTTTGTACAAAGCCCCAGAAGCAAATTAGTGCTCCTGTGCTGGAGTACTACCTGGCTCTAGATTTTGTGTGTGTAAATTAGTAAATGTTTATTTGAGTAAACACTCAACAGGGCATGTTCACCATGTAGGCGCAATATAAGCTGAGTCAGTAAAGGTGTATAGAAGTATTTTTGACACAAGGCGCCCTTACAGACAGGACTTACCCATTAGGTAATAATGCCATGGATGGACTGTTATTCAGTTTTCTCCGGCTTTTATTGTTGTAAGGGACTTTTAGCTTTTGGATAGCCGGAAGTACTCTTGGCGCATGCGCAGAAGGTGTAGTCAGCAATCGAAAATCGGAAGTTCTTTTCAGTTTCTAAAGCGGCGGGTCCAGCGTTAGGAGGACTTATTTCAGCCAAAATGATCAGTAAAATGGTCGGTCAGAAGTATGTGGCCATAGCCAAGTCATGGTAAGATGTGTTTTTATATCGTATTAGTCGTAAAATCATAAAGAAGAAAGACATGGGCTGACAGAGTCTCAATGTGTCCTTGGCTAGCTGTTAGCTTAGCCGAGGTCATCGCTGTGGGGACAAACTGACTTCAGCTCACTGACAGCTAAACTCAGGCAAAATGGTTAAAAATACATTTTTGAAGTAATACAAAATCGTTACCTAGTAAAAGTGTGAATTTCATGCATCAATTCTGAAAGAATAGGTGTTTAATTTAACCAACTAGGTAACTGGTCTAATTTGAAGGGCTGTAACTGTTATTTTTATTATAGATTAGTCAGGTAGATAATTTGTCAATCAGTCATATCGTCTGCCAGAGTCTACTGTCAAAATGATGTTGATATAGAAACCCCTCACATTTGTATTTGTGGAACTATTTTAACACAAATAAACTGCCGACTATCAAGGTTAAAATTGCTTTTTGTGGTGCATTACACTTTGTAGCTTGGGTGTTTGATATTTATTGTACAAGGAATAATTTTCTAGCTGACAAATCAACTGAATCTTTACTCCACAAAACAACAACCTGCCTCTTTAACCTGACCTGTAGTATTTATTAATATTTGTGTGTTTTTTCCCTAAAATACTTCAGAATGTTACCAAAGTCAAAATTGTGTATTGTTTTTTTTTTCTCTGATCACTTTTATTGATTTCATTGTATTGTCACTTTGAATTCAAGAAAAATGTTAACAATGTTCTCTACTGCTCAGGATCCCAACTCTGGCTGTATGGGGCACAGCTGGAGGCGTAGCTCTGGTCCACTTCACAGACTGGCGATTGTTTTTGGATTATGTTCCTTACATCAGCGGCAAATTCAAAAAGGACGAGTAGTGGCACACAGGTAAGAGATAACTGCAGACATTGAGTAAAAGTGGCGGAGGTGGGAAGGCACTAGATGAATAAGGACAGTTAAAGCACTACCACTTTTTTTTGTTTGTTTTTATTTTTGGCTCAATAATCACAGTCAGGGTCAATATTTCTGCACCCACTGCATCTTTTAAAGCCAGAAACAAGAACCTGACACTGTCTGCTGTACATATCTAGTATGGGCCTGCTCAGTTCCAATCTCTACATCTAAATTTGGCTTTTGATTTACTGCTCTAACTGTTCAGTCGCATTTCTTGCATTTTGTATTATTGTCTGAATTCAATATGCTCTGTAGTTATCTGTTTCTATTAATCTAAACAAAAAAATCTGACAATCACAAAGCAAACAGATTTAAAAATGTTCACAAATTAGTTTAATATTATTACAGAATGGGTGTTTTAGGATATTTTAAGACCCTTTGCTCCAAATTCTCCATATTGATAAGATTACACATTCTTTTCCCACCTGTAGCAAATTCACAGTATTGTTCATGATTTTAAAAAAAGCACATACTAATCTGCCTGCAGCATTAAAGTCTACTGTGTAACTGTGTAAGGTAGTGCTACTACCCTTCACACTTGGTCCTCACAGGCATAAAAATCCCATGTGTCTTTTCACATATTACATGTTTGTTGGGCATAGAAGATCTTTTTTTTCCTGCCCACTATTGTTTCAGCACAGCAAAGAGAACAGATGCAAAATAACACACAAGAGCAGCACTCATGCACAAATAAATAACGGAAACAGAGGCAGACCTACATCCAGGGACCACAGACAGCACTGGATGGAGATTTGCCCCTGTTTAAGTAATTAGTCCTGTTAACATGTATCGTGTGAGTGGTCACAGTCCAATATTATCTTATGCCTCAATCTGATGGAACTATATTAGTCCTTAAATTATTAAACACATATCACAGCCATATAGCTGAATTTTGACATCTTTCTTTATTTAAATGAACATACGCAATGTAGCTTACTCTGAAACAACTCAGAAACTGAATTTTTGTGTCGGGCAGTTGTGACTTCATGCACTTTCCCTGTTTACACATTTTGCTAGTTTAACAAGCCGAGAGTCAAAGAAAGTCATAATCTTAATCTTTCACTGTATGTTGCTTATGC
Organism: Seriola lalandi dorsalis; assembly: GCF_002814215.2. Lineage (NCBI taxonomy): Eukaryota > Metazoa > Chordata > Actinopteri > Carangiformes > Carangidae > Seriola > Seriola lalandi. Next base: position 24,535 of record NW_019524596.1, on the reverse strand, counting down.
CCTAAGTAGGAGAATAAACAGAGCAATTTTAATATTCTCGAACACATCTTTGAGTGTGATTGCTTTAACAATGTCAAGATGGAAATTGTGATGAGGAAATGTCAGATGTCCAAAAAAAGACGACTTGACAGATCAAATCGTCCTTTGAAGTTTATTCATGTTGGGTCTTTACCTGGTTGTGTGTAAACACTGACTGTTCTCAGCGTACTGACCTGCAGTGAACATTTCCAGGAGCTCATTATGCACCAGCCATGTGAAAAGGTGATGAGGAAAGATTCTTTAATCCGACAGAAAATGTTTTTTTGTGAAAACTAAGTGCTACCTTGGACAATAAAAGATACATGTCATCACCTGGCTAATAAGTTTTTGTTTTTTTTAAAGAATCATTGTGGTGGCAGCAAGATGATTGTGGAGAACTCCTCATCACCAGGGACTAGAAAACTGTCAGGACTGTGGAAATGACAAACGGAGTGAAATTCAGAGACAATAAGCTGGGCAGTTTAGAGGTGTCAGGAGACCAGAATCCAGGACAGTGGTCTATTTTAAGGCTGTACTCTATGTAGCAGCTTCTAATAAGAAAGAAATGCCTGAAAAGCCTTCAACCACTGGAAATGTGTAGCATTTAAACCTTTGGTTTCACCCACAAGTCTTGTATTAAGATGTTGGATGAGTTAGATTTGGGTAGTGTTTTCAGAATAAGGTCTAATTGCTGAACAAAAACATAAACATGTGCTTTTAAGTGAAATGCTCATACTCCCAACCATGTCACTCAAACTCAAACTTTCCTTCCAGTCTCGGTATTTGATTTGCCTGTTACAGCAAAACCTACATTTCTACTGTACAACATAATGACTCTTTGTTTTCTGCTGCCAGGTCAGTGCTGTTTTACTACACAAAGACTTGAATAATGAACAAGAACTGCTGCAGCCGATACCTTGCACTGTTGTCCACCTGAATGCCAGGCCACTGGAAAGCCTGTCGTCTTCATCCTGCAGCTCAGTCAACATTGAATTGTTCCCCATCAACATCCAATTGAAATGTACCAGGGTTTGGCATTTCAACTTCCCTCCACCAGTGAAAACATGAATGGAAGAAAAATGAAAACGGAGATGATATATGGACTTTTCTTTTCCTTTCCTGTTGGGTTGGGTTCAGATATTTATTTTAATCATCAGTCCCCTGTGTACCATGGATCAAAACAAATAAAAATCTGTCATTCATGTCATGCTGTAATTGTTTTGAAGAGAAGAAGTAAAGTATGTGAGATTTACCTCATGTTGTGGTTGTGTGTAATTATTGCACTTGCTTTGGGTTGATTGATGATTTTGTGCCGGGTGCAGACTCATGAGTGGAGTTTGGACTTGTGCTGTGTCACATCACTGACTGAAAGTCATAGTAATTGAATTGTGCCTCCACTGTGTTCATCTGGCATTTATGAGCCTAATCAGTCATGTTTTAATCATAATTTCAAAGGTATATTTAGAGAAAGATTGTTTGACAAGGGATAAAAATCCAGTATTTTAGGTTTCAAACTATAAGCCTGTTTTACTCATGTGCTGACAGACAATAAGATTAACACTGTTACACAACCAGTCCAACCAATTGATTTGGAAGTGAGGTGCAGTTTCCAGTGTTGATGTCTGATAGTAGGGCTGCTTTTCTTGTATTTTGTATCTGCATAACAGGTATTTCTAGGTCTTTAAATCCCATACCTTTCCAAGTCGAACTGGAGTTATCTACGATCAAATACAATGTAAATTCACTGAATTTCCAGTCCACTGAAAGTATTAGCAGCAAAGTGCATACAAGTACAAGTATTTATTATGCAGAATAATAAATGGTTACGTTTACCTCTGAGCAGCATTTTAATGTTGTAGCAGATCCTGGAGGTGCTATGTCAAAGTACTTATACCACTATTTACTTTTATGTAGTAGTTTGAAGTACAGCTTTATCTAAAGTAATCACAACTTAAATGTAAAATATTAACGCACTGGTTTATTTACCAATAGTACAATATTTCCCCTCAAATGTACAGTATAGTGGATTATGATTACAAAGTTGCACAACATTGAAATGTCTAAGTAAGGTACTGCAAGGTTGCTATGAAATCATTTTCGGACTAGTTTACAAGAGTGCGGCGGATGGATTACAGTGCTTATTATGTTACGGGGTTGGCGGAGTGATCTACAGTTGTAAAGGTCCTGACGGGAGACAGACAGCGGGGATCGATAACAAACCGGACTCGGTGTAAATTCATGACTGAAGTAAGAAGCAGCGAGCTGGCTTCTTATTTCTATCGAGCCAGTAATCAGAGGCAAGCAAATCAAGACAACCGGGACCATGGAAAGAAAGAGGTGGGAGTTTTAAATGTGTAGTCGAAGGAGATGTTAAAATGAAAGTTTCTCTGCAGGAAATGCACGCACGCATGCATACATAGAGACATGCGTTTTGTAGTTGAGAAACACTCAGCAGCAAATGAAGAGGTTTAGGTTATTTATTCACACTTTGTATTACAGAAGGTAAACGTAGGGTCGAGAGAGTTTTTGGTTTCGTGATGTTAGGAAACTTTAAGCAACAGTAATTGATAATGCTGGTCGCTGCTGGTACGTTGACGTTAACGACGCTGCTAGCTTGATTAGCTAGCTAAGTTTCATTGTTTACACACGCTTGACTTGCGGTGCGATGGGCCCCGGCACACTTAGGCCAGTTATATGAAAAATAAGGGTACAAAAATCACGGCTACGTCAAAGGGACCTTGTTAAAACTTGGAGGCGAAGAATAAGCTGCTTCACGAGTAGCTCACCGCCGATTTATCTGCTTGCAAGTCCCTTAAATAGTTATACGTCACTCCGAGCTCACAGCTTGAAGAGGCAGCCAGCCTTAATGTTTTTCAACTACAAAACTGTATCAGTTTATAAATCCACCTTAAAGCATCCACACAGGTGTTTTTCACTTTAGCTGATGACACCTCTTTCAGAGTGGGTGAAATGTGCTTGATTGACACCTCCTGAGTCCTTGTCATTGCACCTGTCAGGCAGGTAACAACAACCTTTTGATCCTTTTTAAAGTTCTATACAATTGGGTGACCTCAGAAAACCAAGTCCAGCATCTGCCTGTGAAAAGGTCCAGTCATTCAGAATTAACTGAGAAGCCATGTGTGGGTGTTCAGGGCCATAATTGCTTTAATTCTTCAGTTGAAATGATCACTGGTCTTGTGATGATGAAGTTTCTGGTTTTCTTTCTAGTGCGCCTGTTAAGTGCATCCTCAACAAGCCCCAGATAGTCCGTGGTCTGGGCAGCAACCTTCACACAGATGTGAGTGCCAGCCACTCCCGGGGAGGACGGTTGCTCCTGGCCAAAGTGCAGCGCAGCAGACACAAGAATCTCTACAACATCAACCATCAAATCAGGGTGAGACTGTATTTGCTTTTGGTATTATGAGGCATGTTTAACTCCCCTAGACCTTTTCATGTAATTGTTTTACATAATTGTATGACAGTGGTTTTAATGATGCTTTTTTGAGAGTGATGAGTCTTCAATGTTAAAGTGAACCAGAGTGAACAGTGGAGCTATCTTTGACAGTAATGTCAGGCTTGATTCTTTGTGCATAGGTCTGTATCAGCGTTGTACATCTAGACAATGCATTCTTCCTAATCCAGACAAATTTCGGATTAATTAAATCCTGGACTGACTTGGCCATTCCAGGACACATCCACAGTTTTGTTTTGAACTCAGGAGAAGGCATTTGATATAAAGAATACAGCTAAAAAGCTCAGTTTAGATGTCATTAAATCATACAACCTTCTTCCACTTCAAAGTCTCCCATGTGCCTTCAGGCAAATAGTAGTTAAGATGTCATGAGACTTGTTCTTTTTTTTTTTCTTTCTTTTTTAAACAGTGGCTTTCTGTGCCAGTCAGCTATAAAGCTGCAAATGATAAGTCGCCATAGCAGCAGTTGTGTTGCACAGTTGCTTTGTCTGAAATTACTCTTCTTCACTCACTATGATCTACATAATAAACATTTAATAGATTAGTCTAGTAAATTTAGATTTCTGACTTAATTTAAAAGTAGAATTTTGACACTATATCTCGTGTACTTGGTAGAAAGTTAGGAGGGATTTTGGACACATCTACATATTAGCAGTGAGCAGTGGAACTCTGTAGCTATTGAAATGCACAAAATGTAATTTTCTGCTGCTGGAGATCTCTCAATGAAAACAATAACAAGAGACGGCTTGTTGACGTCGTGAAGTTGCATGAAAACATGGGAGTTGTCTTCATCACCATTACCGCCATTGCAGTCAGCTACCTCTGGTTAGGATTTCCTCAGTGTCAGTTTCAACTTAAAAATCAGTGTTTCTACGACTGCTGCTAACGTTTACTCTGTTTGTAACTCTGTTAACTTAAGATCCAGATGTGTGATGACTAAAATGTTTCTTCCGGTTAAAAATTACCAAGATCTGAAAAGTGTAATTTAAAAATGTGGCTTAAAACTGGATAAAAAGTCAATTTTGACCACTTCTGACAGACGACCACAATGTTGACACATGCGTAAAGGGGATATGACGCCATTGACAGGCGACCAAATGAAACGCACTGTTACCATGATTAAAATCATAGATTTCTCTACGTTTGAAAATTGCTAGAAACATTTGGGATAATGTAAGTACACAACTAAAGAAAATATAAAACACAGGTCTAGTTATTTTTAGACATTTTAACGTGGAAAAGTTACAAGAGTTGGCCCAGTCCACATTGTTGCCTTCCTTACTGGTAAACCTCTCCCACAGACATTGTTTTATGGTTAACCAGTGACTGTATTGCGAGGAATATTCAGTGCCTTGTAAAACTGATATAATCCTTAATACCATATTCTTATTTTATTATGATAGAAAAATGATAAAATATAATTATCAGAATTTTGGCCAATCAGTCATGTTTTTTTCTCTTAAAGGCCAAGCCTGACTTGAACACAACACTACCAGTTCGACAGACAGCGTCCATCTTCAAACAGCCAGTGACCAAGGTAACAAATCACCCCAACAACAAGGTGAAGACTGACCCGCAGAAGGCTGTGGACCAACCCAAACAAGTAAGTCAGAGGGCAGAAAACATGCTCATTTCAGTTCTTCTCTCTTTTTCATGCTTTTTTTGTTTGTTTTTAGCTTCGTCAGTAAACAGTACAAATCATTGCTGTTAATATTATAAAATTGCAAGTGAGTCAAAGGAAATTGCTGTACTTGCAAGTTGTGACTGGTGATTTGTCATGACTCGGTTGTGGCTTTTCCATTTTTTTTTTGATAGTATTAAAGGGTTAATTTGTCCTAGTACAGATATCCTAATGTGTTCAAAACTTAACAAGGGCTTTCTTGTTTTTTTTTGGTTTGCTTGAATCTTCAGCTGTTCTGGGAGAGGAAGTTGAGCGGGTTAAATGCATTTGATATTGCAGAGGAACTGGTGAAAACTATGGATCTTCCTAAAGGTTTACAGGGTAAGAGTAACCTAAAGACTTGACTAATATATACTATTCCAAGTGATAATTTTCAACAAGCTTGACCTGTGCCTCTGCTTTTTTAACTCTCCTTAGGTGTTGGCCCTGCCTGTTCAGATAAAACATTGCTTTCTTCCATCGCCAGTGCGCTGCACACCAGCCCCTCACCGGTCACTGGACAGCTCACCGCTGCAGTGGAGAAAAATCCTGGAGTCTGGCTCAACACAGCACAGCCTCTTTGCAAAGCCTTCGTAGTGACTGATGATGACATCAGGTAAGATGTTCACACATACAGCCCAGCTGTATGCACTTGCTGGTGGCTTCTTTTTAAGTAGATGTTTTTTGTCATTTATAGGGTTCTGGTTAAGGTGGCAATTCAAAATGTCAATGTGAATTAGTTCGGGGTAATGATGTTAAGTTACTGAACAAGTCAAATTGTTGTTATTGGTGTTACATGGAGTATACATGTGTCGTCTGCGTGAGAAAGAGCACCAAGTTTAAAATGTGCTAGGGTGAACAGTACTGTATTCTGGAGTACTGTATCACTACACTACTCTCGTTTTTTAGCTCTAGTAATGCTCTAGTATTGTGAAGAGGAAGTTGCTGGTTTCTACTTTTCATCTTTTCTGTTGACAATCCATGCTTTTAAAATGATCAATAGCCTCTCCTATTGTTTTGATGTTCTACCAACAGGTTTACCAGATGATGTACTATAAATGACACAAAAATACACAATACATACTGTTCAGTAGTTGGGTAAGGAGAGATGGTTCTTTAATGGCCACAATTGTGGGTCCAGTGCACCGGCAACAGGGGTCTAAATATTATTGCCAGACATACCCTGTATTTTTTTTTAATGTATTGACACTAAAAACTAACTGACTTTTTTAATCTGATGGTGAATTGTTGTCATTTTGGACACTGAATCACTATTGCAATGAGGAGATCAAGAGTCCTTGTTTAAAACAGTCAATATGGGTCGCTCACAACTGAATGTCACAGCTAAGTAACCTTTCATCGTATACATAGGCTGATGTAGGAATGTCAAGATACCAGAAATTTGGTAGTCTGTACCAATCACAATAAAGAGTTTTTTTCCACAAGTTGCAGTGGACCTGTTGCCTCCCGTGCAATTCCACATGTTATTGTTTACTGTCCCTGTCTTGTTCTTCTCTTCAAGTCCAGCGTTAGACTAGAACGCTTAAGCAGAAGAGTCACATCTCCAGTAGCTTTGACATCTACAGTGTCTTCAATTCCAATGGTATTGTAGAAAAATAACTACAGACAGAATTTTGGCATCGACTTGGTACTGAAGTATCGGTTCTTGTGACATCCCTGGTCTGACTAAATGGGTGTCTGTGGCAGATGCTGATATATTACACACCCTAATGTACTGTACTGTTGTCATGTGTTGCTGCTTTGAACTTGTTAAGTTCAATGGGTGATGAGTGCCGAGACACTGCCAGGATTAGGGGAACTCTCGCTTCAGTCAATCGTGCCAAAACTGCTCAGGTTTAAATTTGCACTGCACAGTGCTTTGGTGGCCATCAGATAATATATTATTTCTAACAACAAAGTAAAGATTGTGCACAATAAATTAACACATTAAATTGCTACACACACATTACATTAGTTGTGAGGATGTTTAAAGTAAATACTGTTCATAATTATCAAGTCTTTGCCATGATAAGTTTGTTTTCGTTAGCACCAGCAGCAATTTTTTTTCCTTGTCTGTGTCTTCCAGGAAGCAGGAGGACCTGGTGCAGAATGTGAGGAGGCGGCTTGAGGAAGCCCTTATGGCTGACATGTTGGCTCATATAGAGGACACCACTGCAGAGGCAGCAGCCAGCAAAGTAGAGGAAAAGGTTGAGCAGGTGGACAAGGAGGAATTATAGCCAAGGTACACGGTAATGATTAGCGTATTGCTGCCATCATGTTGCCTTTGATTATCTTAAACTGTTATGCACTTAAGTAAACTCCTAAACATGTAACATCTCTCTGTCTCATCTCTCCCACAGGCTTGTTTGACATGAGGTTTACTGGTGAACTCCATTTTATTTTCAAATAATTGGATCCATGAAGATTTTTTTTTTTATACACTTTTAACAAATAGACCCTAAGTGCAGACATTCTGCAGATTTTGTTAACCTAAACAAAGACTTTGTTTCTTAAATTTAATTTTTTACATGTGACCATGTAATCCTGAAGGGTGCTTTGAGTTTTAATTTTCAGTTCATTTTTACCTCTACCAATGTATGATAGTTTTGGATGGTGCTCTAAAGAATGCAGTGTTACACTCTGTTAACAGCTATTCAAGCTCAAAGTTAAAAACACAAACCTGATGTATGTGAATGAAAAGTGTGTGTGTCTGTCTGTGTGTCTGTCTGTCTGTGTGTCTGTATGTGTGTGTGTGTGTGTGTGTGTGTGTGTGTGTTGTATCAGTTTGTGTTCAGAACCTCTAATGGTGTTTCTTTTTAACTGTTCAACAAGAACATGTTGCTCTTTTATATTTGAACTCTGGCACTGTAGGTAGTGTTGTGTAGTTTGCAGTATGTTTACATGCACACAGCACTCTTGTGGCTGTGAATAATCACATTTAGACTGATTCAAGGTTTACAGTTCAAAGTGGTGTTATTCTCACAATAATCTGAGTTTACATGGTTTTAAAGTTCGGGCCATGTCATTTGTATTAATAGAAGAATTGTCTGTATTGTTTTGCCAACTGCATTTGAAGAAAGAAAAAGAAAAGATGTATACCCTCAGAAAATACAAAAACAAATACAACACTGATGTACCTCATAACCTGATGTACTGTACCTCATTACAAGATTCATTATTTGTCTCTGTATCACTGTCAAATAAATGCAGCTCTTTTGTTAATGGTGTAGAGTGTGTCATTTATTTATTTATTTTTTGATCATTACCATTCATACACTTAGGAGGCTGAGGTAGATGGACACAAGTTTTAGGATTAAGATAGTGGTCCTTTCTTCCTTTTAAGAAGCCTATCTTAAAACAATACACAATACACGTCTGGCTGTAAAAGAGATCCCTTCTCAAAGCAAAATGAAATCTGCAGTCATGCATCCACAGCTAAAATGAGGCTACAGCAGTTAGTCAAACCAAGAATTTATCTTTTTAGTCCTAAATTCCCCCTTTGTGTCACTATCGCTCCACCACAGCTCTGCAAGAAAACACAAAGAGGGAATTTGCTACTCAAAAAAAATCAAAGGAATCACTTAACAGGCAGCATGGACAACAGGAATAATTACAACGACCAAGAACACTTTTAGTGTAGGTGTGGGCATGTGGATGTTGTATTAAGATAAACTTGAAAAAATACAAACCTGTCCTTAAAACTGATATCTTTCAACTGTTGGTATGAGGGAAGGTTTTGCTTTGAATATTTTATTTAACTGTTTGCATGATTTGAAATGAACCCATTGCCCTTATGTGATTCCTTTTATTGTTAATTTTTAATAACCTACAGAACACAAATAAATGCACACACATACACACACACTGCATAAGCATCATTCAGTGCTGTAGTTGGACCACCCAAAACACCTCATTGGTAGCCATGATGAACACACCCAACCGTGACCACATTTTATCAGCAGTCAGGATACAAAAACAAGGTCTATAGGAGGAAAATAAAATAGTGCCCTGCAGACACAATGGCAGTGACAGTGGCTTTGCGTTGATGCTCTCCCCTTGCTGCATGTGGCCTTTGAACCCATTGTTGTGTCGCGGGTGACGTCAGTGCCGTGTGCGGGAGACGGAGCGGCGTGCGCCTGGCGAGACAAAGGCGGCGGACCGACCGGGGTCAGGCAGCAGCACTGAGCCGAGAATCACTGTTTTTTTTAACTAAAGGTAACCGCTAACCTTGGATTTGAGCTGCGGTCTCCCTGACGGTACGCAGAATGAGGACCCAGTGACACTCCCAGGAGTATGGTTTGACTCTCCAGACAGAGAAAAAACAACAGTGCCCTCCTTGCGTTTTTAAACGTTTTTCTCCTACGCCCCCCTTTTTGCCTGCTAGTTAGCTAACCCGCTAGCTCCTAGCGCTGCACAGCACAACGTTGGTCTCCTCCTCCTCCTCCACCTTCTCCTTCTCCTCCTGGCTGCTTCTCATCTTTCCCTCAAGAGCTGGGCGACAGCCGAAGACAGGACCTCGTCGACGAAGGCAAGATAAAGTAAGTTCGCGTGGTTTTAGCACTTGTTTAATTTTAAAAATCAACACGGCTGCCTTTGAGAAAGAGCCTAAGTTCGGCTGACAGAACAGAGCTAACAGCTAGCTGTGGTGCTCCCAAACAAAGGGGTCGACAACGTGACTGAGTGCCGACTATGTGGAGCTAGCCTGTTAGCTTGGCTGGTGAAGCTAACAACAGCTTATATCCTTCTTTTATCTACATTTTTTTATTTCGAGCAACACATACAGGTGTGACTGAAGTTAGTACCACAATGGTTCTTCTTATCGGTGCGGGGAAATAGTTTGTTCACTTGTGTTAAGGCGGGCATGCTTTATCCTGACAAAACAACCAGCCTGGATGGCTTCAGTTGTCAGACAAGAAGCAACAACAGACAAAGCAAGGCGCCCAAATCAACACCGTTACTGTCTGCTGGTGTTTATGAATGATCTGTGGCTCCACGGGGCTCACCCCCAGCCTTGTTTTGTGTGTTTAATGATAAACAAACACTTGACTTATTGTTGTTTTCCCATTTTTATTTCAGAGGAAGAAGAGCAGGGTGAGCTCACTCCCAACAAACAGGCATCCGTGATCTGATGTGAGATCCACGGAGAGACTATGCCTAGCCCTTTATTCCACCCCGAGATTATGGACCACGACGTGGTGATCAGCAGCCAGCACAACGGGGTCGGTCTGCCCCGAGAGACAGACCAGGAGTCCCGGGAAGAGGACCACCAAGAGGCGCTCCGCTTTGCCCTGGACCAGCTGTCACTCATGGCCCTGGAGAAAGTGGACTGTGGGGGCGGCGGTGGCAGCGGAGGAGGCGGGCTGGTGGACACTCTGGATGGGAACCAGGGTCCGGGTTCTGAGAGCTGCAACGGTGTGGGTGGAGGGGGGTACGTGGACCTACAGATGCTGGAGCATCCCGGCGGGTCACGGGACTCCCCGACGTCCTGCTCTCCATCCCCGGAGTACTACGGCTCGGGCGGGGACCACATGACCGGCTCGCACTCCATGCTCCACGGGGAACAAAGCTCCGTCCTCTGCAGCAGGAAAAGAAGTGTCAACATGACTGAATGTGTGCCTGTCCCCAGCTCAGAACATGTGGCTGAAATAGTGGGGAGACAAGGTAAGAGCACGAGTGTGTGTGAGATGCTGTTCCGAATGAGGAATTATATGTTGTTTATGTTTATGGACAGCTTGTTCAGGCAGCATGCAGCCTGGTTGTTCTTTGTTTGGGTGGCTCCTTGGTGAGGAGGAGGGTCTGTGAACTTTTTACAGACTGAGCTCGGTGCTCTGGTCGGACTGCACTAACTGTTTGGGTCTTTAAAGCCAACATAATGCGGCTACTCCATTAAAATGCCATACCTACTGTATTTGCATGCCGTTTTTAGTAGTATTTAGACAATGCCTTGACAGAGTGGGTGAGAGAGTGTGGTTGATGAGTAGGAGGGAGGGGGAGGGGTGGGAGAGGGTCAGACAAAGCGGCAGATTGTCGGGAGTCTGGACATGTCTAGGAGCCTGCACCAAACAAAGGAAATACACCGAAATATCCCCATTTTATATATCATAGATCTTTAGTGGCACATTTCAACACTGAACTCACATTCCTAACTCATATATATGTTTATGGCAGATTAATTGTCTTTGCTGAGCAGATTTTAGGCTGAAACGGGGCAGCAGGCGCACAAACACGGGACTGGGCGGTGTTACGCCCTGCACCCAGCTCTGTCTGCCGATGCTGCTGCTGGCGTACGAGCCGCGGCATTTTTATACATGTAATTTTTCTCTTTTGTTTTTACCAACATATGCCGCACACTTTGACCGGGATCATGTTGTGGGTTTGGTTTGCCCGTCGCTGCCGCGGTAGCGTTATGGCATTGTTCTCTTTGTTTGAAAAAGCCATGCTTTCTGCTTCCCAGAATGACATCACACTCTCTGCGCCCTATTGGTCGCCGGGAATGAACCGTCCATATTTAAAGAAACAGAGCACACAGTAGGTGCTGGTGGAGCAACATGAGTTGACACAAGCAGTGCAGCAGCCATTGACAGTATATTTGGGCAGACAGGCTCTTCATGAATATCCCACATAGCTGCTGGATTTGTTTTCAGTGTTATTTAGATATGAATACATACATTTGAGAATGGTTGGTTTCCATAATAAAAATGTGCATTTGTTGGAGTTCTGTCCTGCTGGTGTTTGTTTTTGAAGATTCAGCACCGACTACACACAATGCAGCTGAGTTATTTGTCTACATATTCAGAAATATATTGGAACTGCTTTTATTTGACTACGTGTTTGTTTGTTTATGGAACATAATCACAGTTATTTATATATCAATCAGGCTAATGCAACAGTCCTTCAATAAACCCTTTCAGTGTTCAGTTTTCATTTCAGCTGTTTTAGAGAGGTGTTGATTCAACTTTATTGCCATTTTAAAAGCTGCACTCTATGTGCTGTTGGAACTGTTGCTTTATGCTAAGAGGTGTTTTAATATATTGTCCACCTAATTTATTTCAATGAATGTAGACTAAATATTAAAAATGCTAGCACCACAAACTGCATCATCCAAAATCCACCTACAAAGTTAGATCTGCATCTCTTGGTTTCAACAAAAACTGAACATTATAACCTCGATAAAATGATTTATTGCAGGTCAGTTGTATCAGATAGAATTAGTTTTAACAATGTCTTAATAAACGTGCAACAGAGCGTTTAAATGAACCGATTTTATTTGATTACATAACCACATCTTTATAGCTACAGTGTGTATATACAAGTGTATATGAAATTTTTGTGTTTATTTTATAAAACTAATGCCCATGTGCTTCTCCTTTCTGCACCTTCCAGGTTGTAAGATCAAGGCCTTGCGTGCCAAAACAAACACCTACATAAAGACTCCCGTGAGGGGCGAGGATCCTGTTTTCATCGTGACGGGACGCAGGGAGGATGTGGAGATGGCCAAACGTGAAATTGTCTCTGCGGCTGAGCATTTCTCTATGATCCGGGCATCCCGCTGCAAAGCTGGAGGACCTGGTGGAGGGGGCTCGCTTCCTGGACCACCACACCTACCTGGACAGACCACCATACAGGTACAGAAACCTGTGGCTTAGTCATCATGTTGTGTTTTTGTTTTATGCTTGCCAGATAACAAAGGAATTATTTGATGCTAGTTTTATTAACATCTCTAGAAAGTAAAGTTTTTGTTATTCAGACATTAAAATATTTTTATATCATTCATCCAGGTCAGGGTGCCCTACAGAGTAGTTGGTCTAGTTGTTGGACCGAAGGGAGCAACTATCAAGCGCATCCAGCAACAGACTCACACCTACATCGTGACACCTAGTCGAGAGAAAGACCCTGTGTTTGAGGTGACTGGGATGCCAGAAAATGTGGACCGAGCGAGAGAGGAGATCGAGACCCACATCACCCTGCGAACTGGAACCTTTGTGGACCTGCAGGGAGACAACGACTTCCACACCAACGGCACTGATGTCAGTCTGGAAGGCCTGGGCTCTCTGAGTGGAGGACTTGGAGCATCTCTGTGGTCCAGGGCTACCAATCACCATTCTGCCCCCCCTCCGCCTCCACCTTCCCCCCCTCCTCCTATTCCCATGTCCATGCACCACTCCTCCAACCGGAAGATGTCCTCCTCCGTCGCCTATCACACGCACAACAGCGGGATGAGCTCAGACAGCTTCAGCACCACCCGCAAAGCCAACGAGGGAGGCAGTCCCACTAGCCCTTTTAGCACAGGCTCCAGCAGTGCTGGAGGAGGATTCACTTTTGGGGGCGATTCCACCCCAGGACTGCCCTCCTCAGATGAACTGGGCTTTGAGTTCAGTGCTTCCAACATATGGGCGCCTTTCGTCAACGGTGGAACAGGCAATAAGACAGCCGGCTCCTCCCAGCAGCAGCCTCTACGTCGCAACAGTAGCGGCCTCAGCGGTGGCGCCATCACTCCACGATTGTCTCCAACTCTGCCTCAGGACACAGGCGTGGGCCCTCTGGATCACCCGCTAGCCCGTCGTGCACAGAGCGACCCCCTCAGCACTCTCTCATGGCTACAGTCTGGCAGCGCAGGAGGCGGCTCCTTCTCTGGAGCCTCCAGTTCTAGCTCTGGCGGCTCATCGACCGGTTACTCCTCCTGCTCGGCATCCTCTCTACCTGGTGGCTCTCCCACTGACTCAGAGGGAGGCAGCAGCGGCGTCGGTCTCAGCTCGGGGATGCTGAGCCGGCTGAAAGGCAGCTCTGGCCCTGGGGTCGCGGGTCTGGTCGGCGTTGGCCCCGGGGTCAACAGGGACTGCTTTGTGTGTTTCGAGAGCGAGGTGACAGCAGCCCTGGTGCCTTGTGGCCACAACCTGTTCTGCATGGAGTGTGCCGGGCAAATCTGCCAGTCAGCTGAGCCAGAGTGCCCTGTCTGCCACACCCCAACCACACAGTGCATCCGCATCTTCTCTTAATGCCCCGAGCAGGGGGGTGGGGTGGGGGATAAAATATGAGGGTTGGGTGACAGGAAGAGGACTTGAGTGGGGCACCAGCTGTGGCGGAGGCGATGGAAGGATTCACACTAATAACCTTCACACACACATGATGGACCATAATAAATACATTAATAGAGATGATGATACTATAAGGATGTTGATTTATTGCTCATAACTGTCAAGATTAATAATAACAATAATAATAATAATAATAATGACAATGACTTATTTTCAGAGTGAAGTTAATTGAAACTGGTCTGCAGACAGTTGGGGCTCAGACAGTCTCTAGGTGGTGAACTTATGGAAGGAAACTAGTGTCTTATCTCTCTTCAGGCCTTCATTTTGACCCGGAGCAGCCTGCATCGCTGGCCGCCGGTCTGTCTCAACATTTCTTCATTCTGGCTTCTTCAGATCTCTGCCTGCTTTCTCTCTCACAGCCTTTCCTTTTGACACTTTTGTACTTAACAGATATTTTTCGATGAAGCTGTCACTGAGGCCTGCACTTTTCTACTCCTTATTTTAATGTTCTTGACAGGACGCAAACTGTTCCAACAAACAAACCCCTTGCTTTCTCCTCTGCTCTCACTCATGCTGTTGTTTGTGACATGAAGCGGCGGGGTTGCTATTTTTCTGTAAGCTTGGAACTTTTTTAAAGGTCGGCATGTAGTCAGGCACCAAGCAGAACAATACACCCGAGGGACCTCTTAAGGATGAATTCCTGTTTCTCGTTGCCACAGAAGAAAAATTAGCCATCAGTAATGCCAAATGAATGCTATTAATAGTCGTCTCGTAATTCCTGATCAAACTCAATAACATGTTGGATGAATTTGGATGAGTTTACCCCACATTTCAAATGTGGCTGCTGCATCAATTCACATTAATTATCCTTTAATACGTCAGAAACGTACCATTAGTGATACTGAAGGAATGTGTCTGAGGTCTGTACGTTTGGGCTGCCTGACAATCCCTTTACATCTCTCTATCTTGCGCGCGCATGTGTGTGTGTGTGTGTGAGAGTAATGCCCACTCATGCTGTTCTTCATGTCGGCATCGTTATATGTCCTCACCTTGAGAAGGTCTGGTTTCTGTCCTGCTGCCCCTCTCCTTCACTTCACTCAGTCTTATAGGAAGGCGATGCTCTGATCCATCCACACCGGGACATTTTCCTGTCATATCCTGTCTGTTACACTTAGATCGACTCATTTAGTGTTTTATACTAGTTTTTGACTCTTGACTGTCGAGTGTGTGGCTTACAGACATATTTTGAATTTTAGGATAAGATAGGGCTTTTCTGATGTCACACGTGAATGTTTTGTCCAATAAGGTTAAGGAGAGATGTCCACTCCTCCCACATGAAACAATAGTAAGGGGCTCGATTGAAGCATTTTTTTTTTCATGCACTGTAACCCACAGCCCCTCTAAAAAGTAAAAAATCTAAAAAAAAAAAAAAGCAAAAAATAAAAAACAAAAAGAAACAGTTCTTACTGTTTTGTTAAGTTTTGGTCTTCCACCCCACTCTCACAGCAAAGCTGTATGGCACTCTCAGATGACACACTGTCACACCCATATAGCGCTGTACTCCCGGCCAAATGTAGTGCACTATATGGTTAGTTGTTTGCGATTTGTCCTGTGTTTCATAGCATAACTTCCGATGAGGCAGTTGCATCCTGTTTTTGTGTTTGTGCTTTTTTTTTGTTGTTTGTTTTTTTTGTTTTTTTCTCTCAAGAGTTTGCAGTAACTGCCTCCTATAGTGTTAATACTGTACGGAAGATTTGGGCGATGTCTGTGTGATGGTACACGGTTGCTGTTTGTGGCCCTTTTGAACATAACATGGAATTAGCTCATAGAATGAGACAAGCCATGACAACTGAATTAAAATGACACATACCTAATTCTCAAGGGCTTCCTCTGACTGCACAGACACATGATCACATTTTTCAGGCTCGCACAGTAGGAAAGAATCAACTTATCCTTTATGGCAGCTAGTAGCTAGGTCATCCAGGGCTTCCAGACACTCTTTGTGTTCAAATCCCAGCAGCTGCAGAATGTTTTTGCTTGTTGTTATTAATTATTTTCTTAACTGTCCCTACACAGTCATCACATTCAGATCCTATTAGAGTGTAGGGCATCGCCGTCACAGTGTGTCCTCCACCCTGGACGTAGCCGCAGATCAGGATGGGTTGTGGGGTTTTAATAACAAGGAAAAAAGGGTAACTCTACTTGAGTAAATGATAGGTGAAAATGGGCAGTTGCTGCTGTGCTTTGGTGCTCCAGCCAGTGTAATGTTCGACTTATTTGCTGTCTTGACTGTTTGTTTGCTACTTGGGTGACAGGGGCAGTAGGAATCTAATAAGCAGCTGTCCTGGTTGAGCGCAGCAGTGCACTGATTCATGTGTCCACACGTGTAGGAAAAATCTGCCCAGGAGCTGTACTGGTAGTCTTTCTAAAGGCTATCCCATGGTGCTTTGGTTGCAGCAGGAGGTCCACTCAAGTTGTCAGTCAAAACTCTTGCAGTGCATCGTAGACCTGGCAACCCTGTTCTCATTCTCGTCAAAACTGGCAACCCATCCCGTCTGATGTCGGGCGTCGCATTTCATCTTCTTACTCGTGCACACTCTGAACAGATGCAGGGCCACGAATATGTCTGAGTGAACAGATCAGTCGTGTCTACTGTGTGAGTCTGTTGAGGCCAATCTTGCAGCCCATCTTCAAACTGTCCAAGTCGACGTATTAAAGAAATTGTTGTATTTTGCCAGATGGGTCTAATGTCAGTCCTGGTGCTGCACTGGGATTTTTCTGGCCAATGAGAGAATGTTAGGGTTTAATGTACAGTAGTTTAATTGTTAAAAAGGTACAAATGTTTTCAGATTGACTGCTGATTTTTATTTTATTTTATTTTTTGTTAGCCAAACTTACCCCCTCCCCCATTTCCTTCCTAAAGGTTTGAAAACAGGGTTTCCTGAGGCATGCTAGCCAGTGACCTCTGACCTTTTTTTTTTGTGATTAGAGGGGGGATGCAAAGAGAGCCACGCCATTAAGGGGTGACAGACTCCCCTTAAGCCTCCGCTCTTCTATTTTTGCTTTAATTCTCTTTGTATGCAGAACCAAAATGTAAAACGTCAGCAAACTAGGTTTCAGTCCTGACCTGTGTGTGTATATACCCTGAATACAATCATTGGGATCTTGTTTTCAAAAGCAAAATGACTTAATTGAAGATAAGTGTAGTTTCTAAAGAACATGTATCATTATTTGTAAGTTAACCATCTGCATGTCTTCAAGCCACCTGGCATTAGCTAATAATTTTTAAGATTTAAAAAAAAAAAAAAAAAAAAATTTTTACACATTTTATTTTTTACAATTTATTTGCTTACCTAAATATCCCAGACAATAATGTGACCCTTTTTATTACTTCAAATTTATTTTTATTTTCCATTTTTTATTTTCCTTATTTCCTGTGTACTACATATAGGCAATTTATAACAAAATGAGAAAACTATTGAAGAAATTTTAAAATTGAAATATATTTTATTTGAAAGTTTATGGACCTTTTAACCGTGACCCGGGAAAATTGTATAATCATATAATTTGAGCTGACTTGACGGTTATGAGAAATGTATCAAGAGTTTTATTTTTTATGCTTCTTTAATAAAGTCTTGTTTTTTGGTTTCATTTTTTTACTGTAAAATAAGAACTTGTGGCTTTGTGTCTTTATTTGAGCTGGGTGCAGAGGAGTAATGTGCAGCATCTTCACCACATGATGGCAGTAGAGATGCCTGCATCAGAGCAGCAGATCAAACCATGAATAATGGTGGTGGTGATGGTGGTGGGGAGAACTGCAGCTCAAAAATGTTTTTCTTTGCTCATCTGAAAACAGAACAATGTTAATTCTTTAGAAAATTAATAGATCAGTGGGATTGGCCTGGATCTAACATTTTAATGGAAATGTGTGTTTTTATTTCTTTTGAACACCTACTTAAGAATAATCCTGAAATGATGAGTCAATAGAAAATTAAACACTTTTGTTTAAGGTCCCCTATGAAACTTTTATATTCAAATTTCTCTTTTACACCAGTATGAATTAAAGATATGTAGGTTATAGGTCACAGTTCAGACAAAAGCAAATGTAGGATGTCAGCATGCATTCTGGTTAGGATCCTATTTCACTCTTGTAGCATTTTATGAACTGAACTAAAACTGAAAGGATTAGTAAATGGACAGCAAACTGATTGGCAATGATTTTGATAATACTTTGTCATTTGTCTAGCAAAAATGCTAAATATTTACAGGTCCCAGCCTCTTTAAGTGAAGTTAGAGGTTAAGTTAAGAGTTTGCTGCATTTCCTTGTCAAACATTATACAAACATTCTTTCGTCTGAAAAACCTCAGTGTTGGGATGAAAGAGATAGTTATTTTTCACTATTGTCTGACCTTTTATAAATCAACTGTTTAAGTAAAAGGGAAAATGATTGGAAGATTCATTTGTGATGAAAGTGTTAGTTTCAGTCCTAAATCAAAGTAGGATCACCTCTGCCATATATTGCTACAGAGTATGACTGTGTTTACTCAGACTGACAATCAGTAACTCATGATGATTCTTGTAATTTTACACTAAAGGGTTAAGAGAAAATGTTCTGAAGTCCCATTGTTCTGTTTTCTAGACTTTCTAGCAAATTTTTTCTCCACTCTGGACTGAACATTTAAAACATGTGGTGATGTGTGATAGTACCCTCCCCCCCTCCACAGGGAGGTCAGCGGTCACGTAGAGAACAGACTGAGCGCTCACTGCAGGGGAAGCCTGAAGCCGAAGCTTTGTGTCAATATAACATCCTGCTGTCTCAATCCAAGAGGTATCAGCAAGGCTGGGCCAATGTATAAGCCAGCTAAGTGGCTGGTTAGGGCCCCTGTGGCCACCAGGGGGCCTCGTTCACACTTTGTTTGGAGTGAAGTCATATTAAATCATTCCAATGCGCCCTCCAAGACGCTACATCTCCAGGACAGCCGATCTAGGCATGCTAACATTTGAATGACTGAAAGGGCGGGGCTATCTGAAGTCACCAGAAACATGTCAGCTGATGATATGTAACCATGTTAGCTAGTGTTAACTAGCAAGCTAACTCTGGTTTCTGTCTTCTGTAGGCTAACAGTCAGGTTGCTAGCAGGAGTAAACATAAAATGGAGGATATGTCAAAGTATGAGTTCAATTTCTGTCGAAGAATCCCATGAAAATGAAAATGAATATAATGACTTTTTTATACCATACTATACTATAGCATTTTATGCCTTACTATACTAGGACCTTTTGACCTTATGCCTTTATGCTATGACTTTATGATGTACTATACTATGACTTTTTGATTTACTGTACTATGACTTTTTATGCCTGACTATATTATTACTTTTTGTTCCTTACTATGTTATGACTTTATGCCTTACTATATTATGACTTTTTGATTTACTATGCTATGACTTTTTATTCCTTACTATGTTATGACTTTATGACGTACTATATTATGACTTTATAACTTACTATCCTATAACTTTTTATGCCTTACTATACTATAACATTTTATGCATTACAATATTATAACTTTATGATGTACTATATGATGACATTTTTATGCCTTACTATACTATGACTTTTTATAACCTACTATACTATGACATTTTATGGTTTACTATATTATAACTTTTAAGGCCTTACTATAGTATGACATTTTATAACCTATGTTGTTAGGCCTTTCTATAGTATGATACTTGTTGACACCTTTATGACTTACCACATTGTAATGTTTTTTGAGATTTTCATGACGTTTTTATGACATTTTAATGTCTTACTATACTATGACATTTTATGCCTTACTTTATTATGACTTTTTATGCCTTACTATACTATGACTTTTTTTTTTAAATTTTAAGCCTTACTATACTATGACTCTTCATACCTTACTATACTATGACGTTTTTTTTTAAATTTTTATTTCTTACTATACTATGACTTTTTTTTCAAACTTTAATGCCTTACTATACTATGACATTTTTTCACATTTTTATGCCTTACTATACTATGACTCTTCATGCCTTACTATATTGTTCCGTTTTTTGACATATTTATGCCTTACTATTCGATGACTTTTTATGCCTTACTATACTATGACATTTTTTCACATTTTTATGCCTTACTATACTATGACTTTTTATGCCTTACTATACTATGATGTTTTTTTGACATTTTAATGTCATACAATACTATGACATTTTATGCCTTACTATACTATGCCGTTTTTTCACATTTTTATGCCGTACTATTCAATGACTTTTCATGCCTTACTATGCTATGACGTTTTTTAACATTTTTATGCCTTACCACACTGTGACATTTTTATGCCTTACTATAGTATGACTTTTTATGCCTTACTATACTATGACATTTTTTTTTTACATTTTTATGCCTTACTATATTATAACTTTTTATGCCTTACTATACTATGCCGTTTTTTCACATTTTTATGCCTTACTATTCAATGACTTTTTATGCCTTACTATACTATGACATTTTTTTCTATTTTTGTGTCTTACTATACTATGACTTTTAATGCCTTACTATACTAAGACGTTTTTTCACATTTTTATGCCTTACTATACTATGATTTTTCATGCCCTACTATACTATGCCGTTTTTTCACATTTTTATGCCTTACTATTCAATGACTTTTTATGCCTTACTGTACTATGACGTTTTTTCAAATTTTTATGCCTTACTATACTATGATGTTTTTTCAAATATTTTGGTCCTTACTATATTATGACTTTTATGCCTTACTATACTATGACGTTTTTTTTAACATTTTAATGTCTTACTATACTATGACATTTTATGCCTTACTATATTATGACTTTTTATACCTTATTATACTGACATTTTTTTTTTACATTTTTGTGCCTTACTATACTATGACTTTTTATGCCTTACTATACTATGACGTTTTTTTTGACATTTTAATGTCTTACTATACTATGACATTTTATGCCTTACTATATTATGACTTTTCATACCTTATTATATTATGACATTTTTTTTACATTTTTGTGCCTTACTATAATATGACTTTTCATGCCTTACTATACTATGACGTTTTTTCACATTTTTATGCCTTACTATACTATGACCTTTATGCCTTACTATACTATGACATTTTTTCACATTTTTATGCCTTACTATACTATGGCGTTTTTTCAAATTTTTATACCTTACTATAATATGACTTTTCATGCCTTACTATACTATGACGTTTTTTCACATTTTTATGCCTTACTATACTATGGCGTTTTTTCAAATTTTTATACCTTACTATAATATGACTTTTCATGCCTTACTATACTATGACGTTTTTTCACATTTTTATGCCTTACTATACTATGATGGTTTTTCAAATATTTGATGGTTTTTCAAATATTTTCGTCCTTACTATATTATGACTTTTATGCCTTACTATACTATGACGTTTTTTCAAACTTTAATGCCTTACTATACTATGACATTTTATGCCTTACTATACTATGACGTTTTTTCAAATTTTTATACCTTACTATACTATGACTTTTCATGCCTTACTATACTATGACGTTTTTTCACATTTTTATGCCTTACTATACTATAATGTTTTTTTGACATTTTAATGTCTTACTATACTATGACATTTTATGCCTTGCTATATTATGACTTTTTATGCCTTACTATACTATGACATTTTTTTAAACATTTTTATGCCTTACTATACTATGACTTTTAATGCCTTACTATACTATGATATTTTTCAAATTTTTATGCCTTACGATACTATGACTTTTCATGCCTTACTATACTATGATGTTTTTTTACATTTTTATGTCTTACTATACTATGACATTTTATGCCTTACTATACTACGATGTTTTTTAAAATTTTTATATCTTACTATACTATGACTTTTTATGACTTACTATACTATGACTTTTTTTTTTTTACATTTTTATGCCTTACTATACTGTGACTTCTTATGCCTTACTATACTATGCCGTTTTTTCAAATTTTTATGCCTTACTATATTATGTCGTTTTTTCACATTTTTATGCCTTACTATAATATGACTTTTCATGCCTTACTATACTATGATGTTTTTTTAAAATATTTTGGTCCTTACTATATTATGAATTTTATGCCTTACTATACTATGACTTTTCATGCCTTACTATACTATGACGTTTTTTCAAACTTTAATAACTTGCTATACTATGACATTTTATGCCTTACTATAATATCACGTTTTTTCAAATTTTTATACCTTACTATAATATGACTTTTCATGCCTTACTATACTATGACGTTTTTTCACATTTTTATGCCTTACTATACTATGACTTTTCATGCCTTACTATACTATGACATTTTTTCACATTTTTATGCCTTACTATAATGACTTTTCATGCCTTACTATACTATGATGTTTTTTCACATTTTTATGCCTTACTATACTATGACCTTTATGCCTTACTATACTATGACGTTTTTTCAAATTACTATACTATGACATTTTATGACATTTTTATGCCTTACTATACTATGACGTTTTTTCACATTTTTATGCCTTACTATACTATGACTTTTCATGCCTTACTATACTATGACATTTTTTCACATTTTTATGCCTTACTATACTATGACATTTTTTTACATTTTTGTGTCTTACTATACTATGACTTTTCATGCCTTACTATACTATGACGTTTTTTCACATTTTTATGCCTTACTATACTATGACTTTTCATGCCTTACTATACTATGACGTTTTTTTCACATTTTTATGCCTTACTATACTATGATGTTTTTTTTGACATTTTAATGTCTTACTATACTATGACATTTTATGCCTTACTATATTATGACGTTTTTTCACATTTTTATGCCTTACTATACTATGATGTTTTTTTTGACATTTTAATGTCTTACTATACTATGACATTTTATGCCTTACTATACTATGACATTTTTTTTTACATTTTTATGCCTTACTATACTATGGCTTTTTATGCCTTACTATACTATGATATTTTTCACATTTTTATGCCTTACTATACTATTACTTTTCATGCCTTACTATACTATGACATTTTATGCCTTACTATACTATGATGTTTTTTCACATTTTTATGCCTTACTATACTATGATGTTTTTTCAAATATTTTCGTCCTTACTATATTATGACTTTTCATGACTTACTATACTATGACATTTTTTTACATTTTTGTGTCTTACTATAATATGACTTTTCATGCCTTACTATACTATGACGTTTTTTTCACATTTTTATGCCTTACTATACTATGATGTTTTTTTGATATTTTAATGCCTTACTATATTATGACTTTTTATGCCTTACTATACTATGACATTTTTTTTTTTACATTTTTATGCCTTACTATACTATGGCTTTTTATGCCTTACTATACTATGACGTTTTTTAAAATTTTTATACCTTACTATAATATGACTTTTATGCCTTGCTATACCACGATGTTTTTTCAAATTTTTATACCTTACTATACTATGACTTTTCATGCCTTACTATACTATGACGTTTTTTCACATTTTTGTGCCTGACGGTTTTTCAAATTTTTATACCTTAGTATAATATGACTTTTCATGCCTTACTATACTATGACGTTTTTTCACATTTTTATGCCTTACTATACTATGACATTGTTTTACATTTTTGTGTCTTACTATACTATGACTTTTCATGCCTTACTATACTATGATGTTTTTTCAAATTTTTATACCTTACTATATTATGACTTTTCATGCCTTACTATACTATGACGTTTTTTCACATTTTTATGCCTTACTATAATATCACGTTTTTTCACATATTTTGGTCCTTACTATATTATGACTTTTATGCCTTACTATACTATGACTTTTCATGCCTTACTATACTATGACGTTTTTTCAAACTTTAATGCCTTACTATACTATGACATTTTATGCCTTACTATACTATGACGTTTTTTCAAATTTTTATACCTTACTATAATATGACTTTTCATGCCTTACTATACTATGACGTTTTTTCACATTTTTATCCCTTACTATACTATGACATTTTTTCACATTTTTATGCCTTACTATAATATCACGTTTTTTCAAATTTTTATACCTTACTATAATATGACTTTTCATGCCTTACTATACTATGACGTTTTTTCACATTTTTATGCCTTACTATACTATGACCTTTATGCCTTACTATACTATGACCTTTATGCCTTACTATACTATGACATTTTTTCACATTTTTATGCCTTACTATAATATCACGTTTTTTCAAATTT
>NW_019524595.1:3620-8485 GCF_002814215.2 Seriola lalandi dorsalis | reverse complement strand
AGCCTGTTCGGCATCCTCTCGCCGCCAGCCAACGACACAGTGAGTCATATTTACATCTGCTGTAGGATTTACTGTGAAGGAAACCAAGATTCCTGCAGCGCTGACACGTTGGTTAAAGAAGTTTTAGTATCTTTAAAAAAAAAGTGACTCGTCCAGTGTTTGGTGCAGATGTTGCTAAAACTCCCCAGTGCTCAGCTACAGCTGATCAAAACTAGCTAATCTGTTCTTTAATGTGTCAGAGTGCACAGATAGCTAACACGCTACATGCGCTGTGAGGTGAAGATACAGAGGCAGAAATGTGGCTCTTTGCTGTTCCTTAAGAAAGAGTCTAGTAAAAAAGCTTCAACCTCTGGGGCTGAAACATGAAGCAGCAACACTGAAGAACCGAAAGCTGCAGTTCCTCTAACGACCACTAGAGTCTGGCTCCAACAGTGAGTCAGTCCCCATAGACTCCCATGTTAAAATGTCCAACTTTACAGCAGAAATAAACATGTTTACAGCCTGGTACAAAAACTGTTTTGGTCTCTAGAGATAATTTCCTCCTTCATGACACCTGTTTCTATAACTCACCTGTTTACATTTTATTAAGGACTAAAGTGATGGAGGGTGGAGAACCGCTCTTCAGAAACCTTATTTACAGTCTCTGGATCTGTTTGTGTCCGCAGCTCCACAGCGTTCTGTGGTCGGGCCGAGCCGGCTGCCTGTACACGCTGACCAGCTCCAGTCTGAGTAAATGGGAGGTGGACGACAGCTGGGAGCATCAGACCCTCAGCTGGGACGCCCGCAGAGCTCTGACCGAGAGCATCGCCGACGCCATCTGGGTCAGTACGCGGGCACACGCCATCATAGACACTGATGCTCTGCAGATGAAATGACTTTAAACTTCCATCATTTCTTCCCAACCTTTTCCAACTCATGTCCCACTGGAAAATCTCAGAAATGTTGGCGATGCACATCCGACCCCGTAACAACATGGAGGCCAAATGATGCCGTCTGAACACTTTTTATTTTAATGATAAAACTGGAACATTCAGGACTGAACTGAAAACACTTGTTGATTCACCATCAGTCTCTCTCTCTTTTCATTTAATTTAAACGTTGGTTTATCAGTGATGGGACTTAATACAGGAAAAAAACAATGAAGAGTTTTTAAACATTTTAAATGTTTTAATAATGTTTGTTCTAAAACATTTATAAATTGTATTTATATTTTTATTTTTGTATAATTACATAAAGGTTTTTCTCCCTCCAGGGATCAGAGAGCAACTACGAGGAGATGAAGGAGGGAGTGAATGTGGCGTATCTCGACATGAAGCTCAGCCAGTGAGTCGTGTGTGTGTGTGTGTGTGTGTGTGTGTGTGTGTGTGTGTGTGTGTGTGTGTGTGTGTGTGTGTTTTGTTTTTTTTTACACTTTTTCAGACAAATATTGAAGAAAATCTTGTCAATTGTATTTTAATTAAAAAGCCACTGAATCTAATCAATATCATTATTATCAAATTGTCAGAACGGATCATTTCCCCTTTTTAAATCCTCATTATGTCATAAACACGGTGGAAATGGAGAGTAAATGTAAAGATTTAGTGGATGAACAACAAAAGGCCTAAATGCCTTTAAATGAACAGTATTTATATTTATTCGGCTGATGTCGTCGCCTTCGATGTTTTCATCCACAATTTATTCAAGTAAATCAAATCGGATCTGAACCGAGCCGGACTCTGTGCCGCCTGTTTGCAGATCCGGTCTGGTGGTGTTGGCCGCAGCCTGGCACCCGTCAGACACTCCCTGCCTGGCCTACTTCTGCCTGGTGACCCTGCAGGACAGCGGCGCCGCCATCTCTGACCAGTTCACCGTGGAGGTCACCAAATACAACCCTCCGTTCCAGGTCGGTCCTGATCCCGATCCCGATCCCGATCCTGCACAGGTTTAAACTAGAGTTCAGAGTGTCAAAGGATTCACGGTCTTTTCACTGGGGCTAATAAAGGGACAGCACTTGTTTTTCTATGCATCATTAATGGTATCTGTCCTTTGACATCATTTTGTACAGAAGCTGAGAAACGCCATACTCGCCAATATATGTTTTAATCTCATTATCTCAAGATATCAAAGCTCGTTATCCCGAGATAACAAGATAATTATCCCGTTATCTGGAGACAACAAAGCTTGTCTTCTCATTATAATTACTTTGTTAATCCGAGATCAGACACAGCTGGAAACTTCCAGAGTTGTAAAGTGAAAACATCAGGACGACACATTGATCAACATCAGAGAATATTTCAATCAAGGCCAGAAATCAAACTGTCTTTTCATTTTCAGATCAGTCCTCGTCAGCTAACGAGTTACTGCGACTTAGTGTATGAGGTTCAATCAGAATCGTTCTTATCTCGGATTAACAAGCTTTTTAATCTTGAGATAAGGGGATAATAAATCTCTGAGATTCTTTATCACCTAAATCCAGTGGTGGATATTATTTCCTTTCCAAAACCAGTGAACCTGGTTTCTACCAAAGAAATAGTCCCAGTTAAAGCAAGATACTGTCTCAGATGCACCTGTTGACTTTTCTTTTTTTAAATTCCAACTTTAAATTCTTTGAGCTGCACAAATGAACCTCCGTTCACCTTCATTACATCACAGCGGCAGGAGAAATCTCTCTTTTACAAGCTCCTTTAAAGCAGCTGCTGATTTGGTTTCATGACGGTACGAAAATCACCTTCAGTCACAGTGAGTAGAAGATAAAGGCTGAACATGTTGTGTCCTCAGAGCGAGGACGCCCTGCAGGCCACGCGGCTCGTGTTGCCGCCCTCCCCCGGCTCCACCGCCTTCCTCTACAACGAAGAGCTGGTGTTCGCCTGCTCCACAGGAACCAGCAGGGGAGGGCTGCCTGATGAGAAGCTCAGCTTTAACTCCGCCGGTAAGATATTAACAATAACAATAATAATAATCAATAAGCAAGAAACAGGTTAGAAGTAATGCAGGTAAATGGGATTTTATAAAACAGGGAAGAATGAAGGACTTTAAGTTACTGAAGATTTCACATAAATTAAACCAAGAAACAGTGAGAATAAAACAGCAACTGCATCAAATAAGTAATAATGTAAATACAAGAGCAACATTTAACAACAAGGCAGTTTAAGGTGTTTTACATGAGACATTAAAAGACATAAAAGAAGAGAAAATAATAACTTATTGATCCATCTGTCCATTTCCTGTTCCTTCTCCAGGTCCAGTTTTTATTCTTATATGTATAATAATAACAGTAATAATGATATATCCTGCTGGGAAGTGCTGATGGAAACGTGATATAAATATCAATAAGTTCATGCAAACATGTTTTGTTTAGTGAAGAAGGAACATAATGAAATTTAAAGTGATTATCTGGTTTTTGTTTGTTCTTAAACGTCAGTTGAAAAGACAGAAAGTCTCGCTGGCGTCTGTGTTGACGTCTGTGCCTCTGTCTGTCCAGGTGACGGTGTTCGTGGAGGAGGCTGCTGCGCCAACCTGCCGGTGTTTTTCTCCCAGAACAGCGGCCTGGTGGCGGTGGTGGCGCGGGAGAGCGCCTCCATCCTGCCGGAGACCATGGAGGACTCGCTGTGCTCCTCGCTGGCTGCAGCCCCGGAGGTACAACTCAAACTCTAGTAACAACAGGTCTGTGAGCCAATCAGAAGAGAGGAGGCTCTGAGCCTCTCCTCTGATTGGCTGACTGTTTTCTGAGTGATCCAGTAAAAATAAAGCAGATTTCAGGTAAAAACACTCAGAGAAACCAAATCCTGCAAGGTTTGGATGGTGGGTCCAGGTGGGCGGGGCTTGGTGACTGCTTTGTTGTGACATCACAAAGTTCCAGAAGTCCTGACGGCTGGTTTTAAGGCTCAGTTTCTGAATACAGGCTGTGTGCATTTCTCTGTGGACTGAGGCTTTGATACTTTCACAGTATTATTATAGAAGCTAGAGCTGATCTATAATCACACTACACATGGACACAGACCTTTACACTGGAGGGAGATTTAAAAAGGAAATAAAGAAAATGGCGCTGAGTCATGTGACTGTGACTGAATCTGAAATGCGTTTCTAATTTTGATTCTGTTTCTCAGGTTTCGGCCATGGAGACTCCGACCAGAGCCGAGCCCGTCGCTCAGGAGGACAAGACCAAACTCCTGAAGGCGGCCTTCCTGCAGTTCTGCCGGTGCGTCGATAAAAGGCTCCAAAATCCCTTTCAAAACAAAACAAAACAAACCAAAGCTTCAATTGCGAGAGTTGGTTTTTGGTTTAATCGTCTCAGCTGTTATCAGCGTTTCCCCGTGTTTAAAAATGAGGCTTCTGAACTGAATCAAGACATTTTTGTGTCGGACACAGTTTCACAAATACAAAGAGCTTCATTTCTCTGCTTCGTATTATATGGAGGAGTTTGACTGTTCGCATCACTTCTCATGAACAGTAGATTTTTATTTTTTTTATTGCTGAACATGATTTTGAAATGAAATGTGTTTAAGGGCCGATGTGTTGTGCAGGTGTTTCATGTCTTTTGGCGTAAACAATATTTAAACCTCTGATTTACAATCCAAGGACAGTGAATAAAGACGCTGATCTCTCCTCTGGCAGTAATGACCTGGTGGGGGCTCAGACCGTCACGGACGAGCTCTTCCCCGCTGACGGTGACGGAGAGGAGGGGGCGGAGCTGGACAGCGTGGTGACTCAGATCAACCTGGACCTGGTGGACGATTACCCGGCCTCAGACCCCCGCTGGGCTGAATCTGTCCCTGATGGTGAGGAGGGGAGGACAGAACAGAAAGAAAGGCAGAAACATGATTTAAATGATATTAAATAAACTATTTACGAGGATGTTTGTACTTCAGTCTTTACTTTTATGTCTC
>NW_019524595.1:791-2924 GCF_002814215.2 Seriola lalandi dorsalis | reverse complement strand
AATTTCGTCTGTGATGGTTTTAAAAAGTCTTAAATGTGACTTGTTGAAACCTGCAGAATCTCTGCACGAGTCATATAAATGGAAAATGTGAAGTGCGAGTAAACGGCCACATGGTGGCGCCACTGCACCAGAATCCGACCAGCTCCTCACTTTCACTGGAGTCTGATGACAGTGTGTAACTGCCGTCACACGGACGAGTCCTGGCGGAGGTGACGTCACGGGTCTCAGAGGACGTAGAACGTGAAATGATAACCACCTTTTACTCCTCCGTCAGGTGGGTCTGCTGGACCGGCTCGGCCAGGTGACGGTGCGGTCGTCTCCCATGGCGACGCGCCTGCTGCTGTGTGAACACGCCGAGAAGCTGCAGGCGGCCATGGTGCTGAAGAACCACCACACCAAACACGCCGAGCTGGTCAACCGGGCCATCGGCGCCGCGCTGCAGAGGAACAACGCCGCCGTGCCGCCCAGCCTCACCGCCGCCGACGTCTTCTTCAGAGAGGTGTGTGTGCGTTTCCTGTCGGGATGATTTCATGTGGAAGTTGGACTTCTGCTGAACAGGTGTGTGTGTGTGTGTGTGTGTGTGTGTGTGTGTGTGTGTGTGTGTGTGTGTTGCAGGTGTCTCAGATCTCCGCGGTGTTCGACTGTCTGCTGGAGGAGGAGGAGCGGAGTCTGAAGGAGAGCCCGGTCGACTCGGTGCAGTGGGCCGAGGTGGTTCTGAACGTCAACAACATCATCAAGGTAAACACATGAAGGAAGGGGAAGGAAAGAAAGAAAAAAGACTTCTTTCTTTCTGAGGATGGAGGAAGAAAGGAAGAAAATGAAAAAGGGTAGAAAGGGTAAAAAAGGAGGGAAGGCAGATGATACAGTGGAAGGAAAAAACTAAAGTAAAAGTGGAAGAAAGGATAGAAAGAAGGATAAAGAGGATAGAAGGAGGAAAGAAAGGAAAGAAACAAAAATAAGAAGGTTGATGGAAGGAAAGAGGAACAGAAAAAGGGACGTAAAATGAAGGAAGAATGAAAAAGAAAGAAAAAGACAGAAAAGAAGGAAAAAGTCAAAGTGTAAAGAGGTAAAAACTGAGAACAAAAGTGAAGGTGGACAGGAGGAAAGGAAATAAACTGTGTGTGTGTGTGTGTGTGTGTGTGTGTGTGTGTGTGTGTGTGTGTGTGTGTGTGTGTGTGTGTGCAGGACATGCTTCAGGCTGCAGGTCAGTACAGAGAGACCAAGGCCTCCATGTACAGAGCTTGTGAAAACGCCGCTGCAGAGCCGGAGTACATCCCCTGGACAGGTAACACCGACTCACCTGTCACACGAACCAACACGACTCTGAAATGAAACTGATCAGATGGTTTGATACAGAATCTGAAGAAAAGGTTCACGTGGCGTCTGAAAGTCGCTTCAGGAGTTAATAAGGCAAGTTCACTGGAAATACATGAAGAATAGAACATTAAGACTTACAATAGCATTTAAAAACAAATCTAAGTAAAAGTATTTAAATACATAACTACAAACTTATGACACCGTTTCCAAACAGCTGCTGGTGATTAAAGAAATTAACAACAAGCAAATGCACAAGATTAGCATATTAGCTTGTCAGTGTTAGCGCACACCACCACAACCTTCTTCAAACATTCACTAGGACTCCAGGATGAACTGATTAGATGGTCAAAGGTCAAAGGTCAGGGTCAGTCTGACGTCACAAAACACTTGTTTAGGAGATAAAATCCCGTCACCAGGACGACGTCCTCCTGTAACTCGTATAAACGTCTGACAAACGGACGAATAAAAGAAAGTGAGAAGAGTTCGGAGATTATTTTTAGTCTGTGTCGCACATGGACGGTGATATTATGATATTGATTAATTAAAGTGACATTGTCCAATAATAAAACACCACGGATTGAAGTTCGATTCTTTTTAGATTTGAAAACAGATCATTATGTCTGTGGGAAATATTGTTGCGTAAATGTTTTAACTGTTTTAGCTTCATCCAAAACAACAAACCGCTTCACGGTAAATCACCTGTCGTAAGCTACACCTGTAGACCTGAACACTTTACGGCAATATGAAATCAATTATCAACCTCTTTCCTCCCTCAGCGTCCGGCGGCGTGGGCGGCGTTCGCTCCGTCATCTCCCG
>NW_019524595.1:0-625 GCF_002814215.2 Seriola lalandi dorsalis | reverse complement strand
GGGGGGCAAATATTAAATACATCAAATATTATTATAAATAATTCTGCTGCTTCATAGCGCTGGTTTCCTGTCTCTATTTTCTCAAGGTAAAAATCTAATAACAAAATATTGACTGATATTTGTTTTGTGGTTTTAAAAAAACATTTTTTTAAAGATCCAATAAATGTTGTTATTAAAGTATTTTGACCCACATAAGAACCAAGCAGGACTTTTTATAGTTAATATAAAATAAATGTTTGAACTCTAACAGGAAGTTTTAAACATTAGACTTCACTGGAAATTAGATTAGTGCCACTAACAACCAGGAACTAATGAAATCAGAAGCAGTTTAAGATTGTCACCTACAGACGGGATGAGAGAGAGATGCAGCCTGAATTCATTTCTTTAAATATAAAAATAAAAATAAAAATAAAAATAAATGAGGGAAATCAAATTTTTAGAGTCAAAAAAGAAAGAAGTTAAAAGATCCTGGAAACGGAAAGAATAGTGCAGATTTTCTGGGCTCCTGTAACTGAGGATAAAAAGAATCAATTAAAAAATCTTCCCTTAATTAATATAATAATAAACTGTAAATCACAAACCATCGAGCTTTTTGTTACCAGGGCGACCAACTGTCGTCTCACGG
>NW_019524594.1:191691-217257 GCF_002814215.2 Seriola lalandi dorsalis | reverse complement strand
GACATTTTTGGCATTTTCATGCCTTACTATACTATGACGTTTTTTACCATTTTTGTGCCTTACAATACTATGAAATTTTTTGCCATACTATACTATGACGTTTTTTGCCATACTATACTGTGACGTTTTTTGCCATTTTTATGCCTAACTATACTATGACGTTTTTTTGTAATTTTTGTGCCTTACAATACTATGACATTTTTTGCCATACTATACTATGGCGTTTTTTGCCATTTTTATGCCTTATAATACTATGACATTTTTGGCATTTTCATGCCTTACTATACTATGACGTTTTTTGCCATTTTCATGCCTTACTATACTATGACGTTTTTTGCCATTCTATACTGTGACGTTTTTTGCCATTTTTATGCCTAACTATACTATGACGTTTTTTTGTAATTTTTGTGCCTTACAATACTATGACATTTTTTGCCATACTATACTATGGCGTTTTTTGCCATTTTTATCCCTTACTATACTATGACATTTTTTGCAGTACTATACTATGACGTTTTTTGCCATTTTTATCCCTTACTATACTATGACGTTTTTCCCATTTTTATGCCTTACTATACGATGACTGTTTTTGCCATTCTATACTATGACGTTTTTTTGCCATTTTTATCCCTCACTATACTATGACATTTTTCCCATTTTTATGCCTTACTATATGATGACGTTTTTTGCCATTTTTGTGCCTTGCTATACTATGACGTTTTTTGCCATATTTATGCTTTACTATACTACGACGTTTTTTGCCAGTTTTTGCCATACTATGCTATGACGTTTTTTGCCATTTTCATGCCATAGTATACTAAGGCGTTTTTTGCCATTTTCATGCCATATTATACTATGATATTTTTTGCCATTTTTATTCCTTACTATACTATGACGTTTTTTGCCATATTTATGCTTTACTATACTACGACGTTTTTTGCCAGTTTTTGCCATACTATGCTATGACGTTTTTTGCCATTTTTATGCCATAGTATACTAAGGCGTTTTTTGCCATTTTCATGCCATATTATACTATGATATTTTTTGCCATTTTTATTCCTTACTATACTATGACGTTTTTTGCCATTTTTATGCCTATCTATACTATGACGTTTTTTGCCATTTTCATCCCTTACAATACTATGACATTTTTTGCTATTTTTGTGCCTTACAATACTTTGACATTTTTGCCATTTTTATGCCTTACTATACTATGACATTTTCATGCCTTACAATACTATGATGTTTTTTTTTACCATTTTTGTGCCTTACGATACTATGACATTTTTATGCCTTGTTATACTATGACGTTTTTTGCCATTTTTATCCCTTACTATACTATGACATTTTTTGCATTTTTTGTGCCTTACAATACTATGTCTTTTTTGCCATACTCTATTATGATGTTTTTTGCCATTTTTATCCCTTACTATACTATGACATTTTTTGCCATACTATACTGTGACGTTCTTTGCCATTTTCATGCCTTACTATACTATGACATTTTTGCCATTTTTATGCCTATCTATACTATGACGTTTTTTGCCATTTTTATGCCTTACTATACAATGACATTTTTTGCCATTTTTATCCCTTACTATACTATGACATTTTTTGCCATACCATACTATGACATTTTTTGCCATTTTCATGCCTTACTATATTATGACGTTTTTTTGCCATTTTTATGCTTTACAATACTATGACATTTTTTGCCATACTATATTATGACGTTTTTTGCCATTTTTATCCCTTACTATACTATGACGTTTTTCCCATTTTTATGCCTTACTATACAATGACGTTTTTTGCCATACTATACTATGATGTTTTTTGCCATTTTTATGCCTAACTATATTATGACGTTTTTTTGCCATTTTTGTGCCTTGCACTACTATGACATTTTTTGCCATACTATACTATGACGTTTTCTGCCATATTTATGCTTTACTATACTACAACGTTTTTTGCCAGTTTTTGCCATACTATGCTATGACGTTTTTTGCCATTTTTATGCCATAGTATACTAAGGCGTTTTTTGCCATTTTCATGCCATATTATACTATGATATTTTTTGCCATTTTTATTCCTTACTATACTATGATGTTTTTTTGCCATTTTCATCCCTTACAATACTATGACATTTTTTGCTATTTTTGTGCCTTACAATACTATGATATTTTTTGCCATTTTTATTCCTTACTATACTATGACGTTTTTTTGCCATTTTCATCCCTTACAATACTATGACATTTTTTGCTATTTTTGTGCCTTACAATACTATGACATTTTTGCCATTTTTATGCCTTACTATACTATGACATTTTTGTGCCTTACAATACTATGATGTTTTTTTTTACCATTTTTGTGCCTTACGATACTATGACATTTTTATGCCTTGTTTGTGCCTTACAATACTATGTCTT
Organism: Seriola lalandi dorsalis; assembly: GCF_002814215.2. Classification (NCBI taxonomy): domain Eukaryota; kingdom Metazoa; phylum Chordata; class Actinopteri; order Carangiformes; family Carangidae; genus Seriola; species Seriola lalandi. Next base: position 214,831 of record NW_019524594.1, on the reverse strand, counting down.
TTTTGCCATACTCTACTATGATATTTTTTGCCATTTTTATCCCTTACTATACTATGACATTTTTTGCCATTTTTATGCCTTATTATACTATGACATTTTTTGCCATACTATACTATGATGTTTTTTTCTGCCATTTTTATCCCTTTCTATACTATGACGTTTTTTGCCATTTTCATGCCTTACTATACTATGATGTTTTTTGCCATTTTTATGCTTTATTTTCCTATGACGTTTTTTTTCCCATTTTTATGCCTTACTATACTATGACGTTTTTAGCCATTTTTATGTCTATCTATACCATGACGTTTTTTGCCATTTTCATCCCTTATAATACTATCATGTTTTTTGCCATTTTTGTTCCTTACAATACTATGACTTTTTTGGCAAACTATTCTATGACGTTTTTTGCCATTTTCATCCCTTATAATACTATGACATTTTTTGCCATTTTTGTTCCTTACAATATTATGACTTTTTGCCAAACTATACTATGATTTTTTTTGCCATTTTTATCCCTTACTATACTATGAAATTTTTTGACATACTATACTATGATTTTTTTTTACCATTTTTATTCTTTATACTATGACGTTTTTGCCATTTTTATGCCTTACAATATTATGACTTTTTTGCCATTTTCATCCCTTACTATACTATGACATTTTTTGCCATTTTTTGCCTTACTATACTATGACGTTTTTTGCCATTTTCATGCTTTATTATCCTATGACGTTTTTTGCCATTTTTATACCTTACTATACTATGAAATTTTTTGCCATACTATACTATGATTTTTTTTTTTACCATTTTTATTCTTTATACTATGACGTTTTTTGCCATTTTTATGCCTTACAATATTATGACTTTTTTGCCATACTATATTATGATGTTTTTTGCCATTTTCATCCCTTACTATACTATGACATTTTTTGCCATTTTTATGCCTATCTATACTATGACGTTTTTTGCCATTTTTATGCCTTACTATACAATGACATTTTTTGCCATTTTTATCCCTTACTATACTATGACATTTTTTGCCATTTTTTTGCCTTACTGTACTATGACGTTTTTTGCCATTTTTATGCCATAGTAAACTAAGACGTTTTTTGCCATTTTCATGCCTTACTATACTATGACGTTTTTGCCATTTTTATGCCTATCTATACTATGACGTTTTTTGCCATTTTCATCCCTTATAATACTATGATGTTTTTTGCCATTTTTGTTCCTTACAATACTATGACTTTTTTGCCATACTATATTATGATGTTTTTTGCCATTTTCATCCCTTACTATACTATGACGTTTTTGCCATTTTTATGCCTATCTATACTATGACGTTTTTTGCCATTTTCATCCCTTATAATACTATGATGTTTTTTGCCATTTTTGTTCCTTACAATACTATGACTTTTTTGGCAAACTATTCTATGACGTTTTTTGCCATTTTCATCCCTTATAATACTATGACGTATGACTAAGCCAGCAGGATTTGAAAATACATCATTTCCTCTTCCATTTTGGCTCTTTGTCCGCACAATATTTCACTCCTTATATACGACAATAGCTGTGACCGAAGTGTATTTTAATGCTTCGAGGCTATTTTCTTCCATTTTACATTTGCAGCTACACTGAGTAGAGTGCTTCAATGCATCCTGTAGAGACACACAGGGAGGACTGATGCTGCTGCAGCTCTGCTAACATATTATACAGGCTGTGTAAGCAGCATGTAAGCTGCTCATTTAATGTATTAACAGTGTAAACACCAATTACAGGCTGTATCCTTACACGGTAGCTAAGACTTTTTGTTGCCTCTATACATTTCGGTGATCACTCATTTTAAATGTCACTATTGCAGATTCTCAGTACAGGTGTTGGGATTAAGTTGTATTCATGATGATTTTGATCCATGTCTCACTGCAGCAAAGCAGGATTTACTCTTTGTCTGATTCAGAGGCAGCTTTTATAGGAGCAATTAGAAAAATAAAAATATATTGATGGTAAAATTTGTACTCGGGGGGGAAAATATTTAGAGGGTTTGATCCTTTTAACACGTATCTTTCATACTACTGAACGAAGCAAGGATTAATAATCTATGTCAGAAAAACCACTCAGAGCTGAGTATGCATCAAACACTGTGCAAGTCCCATTGGTGTATTTATGATGTCTGATAGAAGTTTTGAAATATAACTTGAGATATAAAGAGAAATTGTACAATCCATAGGCACAGATTTTCTATTATATGATATGTTGCCATGCTGACATTTACATACAATACATACAGTCTGTATATCATAACAAATACACTAGGCTATGTACAATATAGAGGGATATTCCTTTTGTCTATCTAAAGAATATCAAAATAAGATTTGGGCTACAGATGTTTTCCTTTTGTTTGTTTTTCTTGTTCCCAGATGGAAACATTTTGACCTCTAATCTGTTTAAACCTTTGTATTGACGCACATTTCTGCCAGGAAAAGAAAAAAAGTTAATTAAATTAAGTTAATTAAAAGTGAGTACAATTAGTACTCAGGTAAAAGTTCTGCATTTAAAAGTAAAATAACATCAAAACACACATCAAAAGTATTAGTATCAAAATTATTAAGAAAATCGTACAAACATAGAATTTGAGTAAGCTTGTTATTTTAATAAAGTTGCGTTTTACTGTGAGTATTTCATATATATATATATATATATATATATCCTCTTATAAGTGACACATATGGTAACATCACACTTGATATAGGGAGATATATGTCATATATATGTCATAAATCATCGTACAGTGAGGCATAAAGTAGTATATGTGAAGGCATGAAAAAAGTCATAGTATAATAAGGCATAAAATATGTCAGTGTATAGTAAAGGATAAAAATGTCATAAAAAAGTCATAATATATTGAGGCATGAGAAAGTAATAGTACAGTAAGGCATAAAAACATCAAAAAACATCATACTATAGTGAGGCTTAAAACTTTAGAGTATACTAATGTATAAAACATCATACTATAATAAGGCATAAAAAATGTCATACAATATTAATGCATGAAAATGTCATAGGATAGTAAGGCATAAAAACATCAAAAAATGTCATAGTACAGTAAGGCATAAAAAAGTAATAGTATACTAAATCATAAAAAGTCATAGTATAGTAAGGCATAAAAATGTCACAGTATAGTAGGTCATAAAAAAAAGTCATAGTTTAGTAAGGCATAAAAACGTCAGTATAGGAAGGCATGAAAATATAATTGAATAGAAAAGCATTAAAAATATCACAGTATAGTAAGGCATATAAAAGTGTCGTAGTAAGGCAAAAAAAAAAGTCATAGTAGTAAGTTTGACGGCCCCAGGGGCTTGACCAGGGTTTGTGTTTGTGTGTTGTTGCTGCTGTGTTGTGTTCTGTGTTCATGCAGGGTCCTGGTTGGGTGGAGGTGGAAGGCATCAGGGAAATGGAGGCAGCTGGCCCCTGTCCTCCACCTAGATCATATAACACCTCCGCATCCTGGCACTAAGGAGGCTCCCTCTTTGCACCACATATCTTCTGTTGGAGTTTTGATTTTCTGTTTCCTTTGTTAGTCTGGCGTTAGGTCCATCTGCCAGTTTCATTCGTTGTAATTGTTATTTTTGTGATCTTTGTTAAAACAACACAAATTTCTGTCGAATAAAATTCCTTTGTTTTGGTTGCCTTCCCTTATTTGCTATGGTCTCAGAGGTGGGCCATAACATAAGCCATTAAAAAGTCATAAAGATGTCATAGCACAGTTAGACATAAAAAGTAATAGTACAGTAAAACATAAAAAAAAGTCATAGAAAATGTCAAAGTATACTAAGGCATAAAAAGTTATACTAAAGTAAGGTATAAAGAAGTATAACAGAGCATAAAATAATAAATTTCATAGTATAATAAGGCATAAGAAAACTCTTAGTATATTAAGGCATAAAATTTGATAGTATAGTAAGGTATGAAAAAATCATAGTATAATACGGCATGAAAAGGTTAATGTATAGTAAGGCATAAAAATGTTAAAAAATTTACCATAGCAAAGCATAAAAAGTCATACTATAGTAAGGCATAAAAAATGTCATAGCATAGTAAGGCATGAAAAGTCATAAAACCATCATACTTTATTAAGACATAAAAAGTCATAAAAATGTCATGGTTTAGTATACAATGAAAACGTCAATGAATAGTAAGGCATAAGAAATCATAAAAAGTCACAGTAAAGTAAGGCATAAAAAGTCAAAAATATCACTGTGTAAGTAGACATAAATACTCATTAAAAAGTTGTAGTATAGTAAGGCATAAAAGGGTCAAAAAACGTAATCGTATAATATGGCATAAAAACGTCAAAAAAATATATGGTATAGTAAGGCATAAAAGGTCATGGTACAGTGAGGTATAAAAATGTCTATGGCATGGTAGAGCATAAAACATCATTAAATAATATGGCATATAGACGTCAAAAAATGTCATACTATAGCAAGGCATACAAACATCAAAAAACATCATAGTATAGTAAGGCATAAAAACATCAAAACACGTCATACTTTACTATGGCATAAAAACGTCATAGTATGGCTCAAAAAACATTCTATGGTTAGAAAACGGTCAGAAAACTTCAATGTATACTGGGGCATAAAATGGCATAGTATAGGAAGGCATAAAAACATCAAAAAACGTCAAATTAAAGGAAGGCTGGACTGTGGCGAAGGAGAAGTACATGGAGATAATCCTCAAAGGCACAGGGCAACTTCACAAAGAAAAGTCCAACAAGTTGGTTTCAATCCAAGACCCTTTTCCTCAAGAGGCAAAAGTGTGAACCATTGTGCCACCACGTCAGCCAGGTGAGCACAAGAAACATTACAGACATACTTCAGTAAATGGTAAATAGGTCGAAAAACTTCATGCTATAGTGAGACTTAAAACATCAGAGTATAATAATGTATAACATCTCATACTGTAGTAAAGCATTAAAAAGGTCATAGTATAGTTTGTCATTAGAACCTCAAAAAACGTCATACTTTAGTAAGTCATAAAATTGCATAGTATAGCAAGGCATAAAAACGTCAAAACATATAGTATAATAAGGCATGAACATGTCAAAAAACGTCACGCTATAATGGCGTATAAAACGTCATAGTATAGGAAGGCTGGACTGTGGGAGGAAGCAGAAGTATAAGGAGATAATCGTCAAAGGAACAGGGAGAACATGCCAATTCTGCAAAGAAAAGGCCCACAAATTGGATTCGAACCAAGATCTTTTCTCTTGAGGGGTGACAGTGCTAACCATTACACCACAAAGGATCTAAAGAGTCTTTACAAGTAGGAAGTTAAACAGTAAGACAGAAAGGTCAACAGTCTTCGTGCTATAGTGAGACTTAAAACGTAAGATTATAATAATGTATAACACGTCCTACTTTAGTAAGGCATGAAAACATCATAGTATAGTATGGCTAAAAAAAGTCAAAAAATGTCATTGTATACTAAGGCATAACAACGTAATAGTATAGTATGACATAAAAACATCAAAAAACATCATAGTATAGTAAGGCATGAAAACATCATAGTATAGTATGGCATAAAAACATCAAAAAACTTCATACTTTAGTAAGGCATGAAAACATCATAGTATAGTATGGCATAAAAACATCAAAAAACGTAATATTATAGTATGGCATAAAGATGCAATAGAAAAGTATGGCATAATAATGTTATAAAATGTCATACTATAGTAAGGCGTAAAAAACATCATAGTATAGTATGGCATAAAAACATAATAGTATAGTTAGGCATAAAACCTCAAAAATTATCGTAGTATAGTATGGCATGAAAACCAGAAAAACGTAATAGTATAGTATGGCATAAAAACGTCAAAGAATGTCATAGTATGGTAATGCATTAAAACAGCGGTTTTCAAAGTGTTAGGCGCGCCTCCCCAAGGGGGCGCCAGAGGACTTCAGGGGAGGCGCGAAAAGAAAGGAAAAAATATGTATCATCTGGTTAGCTAACTACAGCAAATGGATCGATTTTTAGTACCTCAGGTGAAAGTGAGAGTGGGCACAGAGGCGAGCAGAAAACGGAGGAACGTTGAGGACGACGTCATAATTGTTTCTCTGTATATGCGTTTCTCTCTGTAATAAATACGTAATACCTACCGAACTAGCTAGTTGAGTAAATACAATAATATTACCAGTATCTTACTTTTTTGTGGTGAATTAAAACCGAAGTTCAACACTTGACGTCTTGCGAACAATTACAGTCGCTCGAGAAAAAAAAATGAAAACGGACTTTCTGCGGCCGCGCGAGTAATTTTTGGAAAGGGGCCATCGTGATTGGCTGTCAGCAAAGCTGGGAAAAGATGGAAACGGTAAGCCGTGATTGGTCCGCTGCGGTTAATTTTGGAAACGGGCCACAGTGTTTGGATGAGGGGCCGTGCTGTTCATTGTCTGGAGGAGGAGGAGGCAGACCCCTGCTGGAGGGCCCAGGCTGCTCCTCCAGGACACTGAAGTTAAAAGGGCTGTCCTTGTCCCACCTGTACCAATGAGTCTGGCCAGCACCTGGAACACAAACACAAACAGACTGTTTTAGGACTTTCAGCTTCCATTAAAAGATAAATCACAAAACAGATTACTACACACCAACAGCTTTATGACAAACTCTTACCACTGAGTCAATTCAAAGAGCTGAATGTCGGTTCTGAGCCATCAACCTCTGGCTGGCCAGCACCGTCTCTCTAGTGGCCACATAATCTTTGAGAACGAATGACCACCGAGTCCTCACGGTCGCTCTGGACCACATGGCCACTGGGTGAAGACGGCAGAGCTGGTTGCAAATGGCCTCCATCAGGCAGCTGAAAGATAAGATCAGAGAGCAGTGTGTGTTAATATAGATCTGATATTCATTAGAGGAAACTGTGATATTTGAAGTGAATCTCACCTCTGCAGACTCTTCCTTCCCAGGACAGGAGGTGTTCTTCCCCGTCGCTGCCTTGAACTGTCACCTGGGCTGCCTCTCCTGGTATCTGGGAGGGAAGACAACTTGCTATTCCTCCTGCTCTGTCTGAGCTTGGACGTACTTGGCACTGGCTTGAGGAAAAAGGTTTTGGACCAAAAGTGAATTTTATGTTTGAATGAAATGATAATACACAATATACTTGATCACAAGCTATGAGACACACGCATGTACCTGGGACGAAGTGGTTAAGGTGGAAACCAGAAGGTTAACTCCGCCCTTTGTCAGCCTACGAGTCTCAGCCACGGCCTTGCGCCCAGCAAAAGCAGAGCTAGCCGCCCGGCAATGACCCTGCTGCACCAATGGGAGAAGCCAACTGTGGAGTTGGAGGCTCCTCCTCTCTCCTCCAACCAATCCCGTTACAAGGTTTGAGCAGACTGATTAGCATAGACAAAACACACTTTAAAATCCAGGTGAACATATTTTTATATCATGCAAAAAGTTAAACAAGAGCAGAACTGATGACGTAATTACGGAAGATTGCGCCGGTAGAGGATAACACTAAAAGTACTTGAACATTCCTGGAGAACTTTTGAATGTGCCTGCTGCTCGGTGCGTGTACTTCATTCCTCACGTTTCAATCTGAACAAAAGACGTCACTTTCAGTTTCAGTCATGTCTAGAGACTTATCCCGACACTGAACTCAGTCACTGCAGGTGTCCCTCAAAAAGCCTTTTGAAGCCGTCACGACTGGCCACAATAACCTCACACTGATGGTTTCAAACACAAATTTGTCCCAACCATAGCAAGACATGTATACACACACATACATGCACTTACAGAAGTTGATCTGCAATAAAGCTGTACCACTATATCCCCATATAGACGATAGCTGAGTCATTCTGTGAAGCAGGTGCCATTTGGGTCTGCAACATTAGATGAGATGCATATGGCACAAAAATGTGCAAAAGTCTGTTTCCAAATCTTAAAACCATTAAGTCAAGTACTCTTGCCACGATGTTAAATGAGAAAATACTACTTACAAAGACTAACATACTATTTTTAGCCATTTTTCCTTAGAACATGGCAACTTTTACATGTCCATATGAAACAACTTGACATTTGTACCTAACATATCACCAATAAATGTAATGTTTCTTATCAAATCTTTATTATTGTCAGGATTATATGTGTGCCTGACGTGATGTCACTTTCAAGGCCGAGCTCTCGCGAGTAATTAACTCCAATAGGATCCCCCAACCATCATTCATAACATACTGACATTATGCATGAACCATCTTTAATCTGAATGAGTGATCATGGAAATGTGCAGTATGTACTCCTATTCACCACAAAAATCAATGATGCTACATTCATGACAGTGTAATCAATACACAGGAGTAAGTAAAACCAGTTTAAGAAATAACATGAAGCTTTACATTGACATTTTCTTTGCCACCATGTATGGGTTGGTGAGATGACAAAATACAAAAAAAGTAATCGCTGTTGAATGAGTGTTGAATTAGTGTTTGGCATATTGAGTGACATATTGGCATATTTATTCTTGTTGCAGAAGTGAATTTCATAAATCACCAAGGAATAAAACTTACACTACAGAGCTTTTCTCTGTAGTGTGCTGTGGGTCAATGTAAGCTGACTCAGAGGAAATGCTGCCACATTGTGGTCAAACATGAAACTGCACCCTTATTTTGATCAAGGCTCTTCTGCCTATATAAACATTACAAATACAAAATAAGCCTTTTGTGATCAGTATGATCATATTAACTCAGAATTGATAAACAGTACACCAAATGCTGATCAGATCTTGATGTTGAATAAATCCAACAACACATTTGATCTGATTTCTCAAAAGAAACTATTCTATAAAACAATTATTGTGATCACAATCTTTAAGTTTTGCTTCGCTCTGCTTCTTCTAGTGGATTTGTGCATTCAGTTCTTTCTCCTAAAGAAAAACACAAATCAATTCCTAATTATTGACAGTGTTTCATCTATCTGTAGCTTAATCTCAAAAGAAAGCCTGAAAAACCCCCCAAAAAATATATGGGGAAAGGTTTCTTAAAAACTATACACAAACTAAAGAAAAAAACTATACACTAATGACTCAAGCGTGACTTCATCATTTCTAATCAGCTCAGTAGAACACAAATTAAACCTTTTAGGGAATAATTAACTGAACAAACATCAAACTGAATCAGTTACATCGGTTCTCCATTTATCTGTGTTTAATGATTTCAGTTTCATTTCATTGCAACTTGTAGCTTCTGTGTGGTAATTTTTCCTAAAGATCTAATGAGGCACTCAGGTTAAAAAAAAAAAAAAAAAAAAAAAGTTTACTTCTACTCAATAGTCAAAAAATAAGAGAAATGTAATCAAAATGATTGAAGCAAAGAACCAAAAGCACTTTCCCCCCAAAACAACCGACTGCTTCACATAGAAAAAGAACTAAAGAATGTATGAAGAGGGTAGTTGCACCTCTTATTAATTATCATCATTATCACTTTAAAAACTGAATGAGCATTACATCACAAAAAAGACAGAACTGGTGCTATGTGTTTATTTTATTAAATTAAATGGACAAAAGTTTACAGTGAGAAACCAAAAGATCAATCAGATTTTCTGTGGATGAACAGACACACCTGCAGAATAGACCAGAATGCAATGCAGCAGCAAGGGACATGAGAACATCTCCCTCTCCTGGTTGCTCTGTAATATCTCATGTTAGTCCTGCTCATGTAACTGCAATCAGTAGTTCAAACACAGAGCAGAAAATCAAAAAATAAATAAAAATTATATAATATATATTATATATAACTAACTAACTAACAGGCAGAGCAAGTTTGTCATTATAATGTACAATATATAACCCTAACTCTACACTGCGATGACACGTTTTAAGTAGACCACATTTCATACCAATTCAACTTATAAAAAATAACCCTATTGTCATTTCTTTACCATTGAGTTTATTGTAATCACTCAGTCAATTTGCTGTTTACAGCATAATTGGTATTATCTACATGTAAGCTATGAATCGGCTGTCAGTTAGCTTCATTAGTCCTGTACTTTACTTGAACAGCCAACTCATCTCTTACAGGTGGTAATAGTGTCATAATGAACAATATATACTACATAAGTGAAAGATTAAAAAGGTTCATTTATTTATTGTGAGATACAGAGTTGTATAATATCATGAGTCCACCATGAAAAAGTTCTCTCTTTATGACATCTTACTTATTCACTCATTTATATAACTCGTTTTGGTGAGTAGCATAAAGGGAACTTCACTCATATACTTTATAGTATACAATGACAGCAAACTAGCTGCTAGCTAATGCACAAGCTAGCTGCTGGGGGAGGCGACTTACTTATTGTGCTTGTGTCGAAGAGATTTGTATTTGTTTAAATAAAAATAAAAATAGACTTGAATCAAAACTGAACAAATGATCAGTGGTGAGGTTAAACAAAGACACGGGGAAATAATTTTGTGGATGTATGTGTATTATGATAAAGAGCAGAAAACTGAAACTCAGCATGCAACATTCCCAGTGTGAGACACTGACAAGCACAAATTTTGATCCTTGTAACTTTAGTGTCTCACTTTGTGGGAACTTTTGATGCAGAGTTCGACACAGTTTTGCTCTGTATCAGGTCACAGATGATGACAAAACCCATTTCTTTGACTCAAACTTAACAGCAGATTTATTTTACAGGTTTACAAATGTTGATTTGTAACTACAATCATTGGAATTATTTGTTATCACTTCACAAGCTCTAAATCATTTTGGCCCCAATTTGGGCCTATATACATATGGAGTGAAGTCATGCACATGACTTACCATTTCTTGCTGGTTGTTGGGGACCATGAGGTGTGGTACCAGCCAAAATTGGACTCTGGCATCTCTATGAAAACAGTGATGACTGTATGAAACAAAATTACTCTTTTGCAGGGCAAAAAAGGACTTTAAGAAGCTCTTCTTTTGACTATAAAATAGTTTTGAAGCATTGTAAGGACAAAAAGGGATTTATTAATTCATTTAAACCTCATTTAGCATGTACTGTAAGTACAAAAGTAATAAAATTCACCAATATAAATTTACTAGAGCCCGACAGATTTATGAGTGGGCCTATCACAGGTAGATCAGTATCAGCACATACATTCACCGATAAATACTTTTATTAAGAAGCAATAATGCAGTGGAAATGGTCGGTTTTATAGGCAGATTTAATGTATATTTGATCCTTTTCATTCAAGTTACACACACTTAGTTATTTTTATTTCATTTCCAGTGAAGTTTACTGTTTCAGTGCACTGATGTCATTTTGGAAAATAAAGTTTGTTAAACTTTAAAATATCCTGCTTTCATTACATATTTATTAGTTCACACATAACCAGCAAAGCTGGAATTTAACAGTAGCTACAGCTAACAGTTAGAGTCTGTTCATCGAGCTTTGACGTGATAAACAGTTGTTATTGAGTAGTTCCTCATTATACCACAATAAGTTCCTTAACAAATGAGACAGCAAGTTTCCAAACAAGTATTTTAATTATAAAATTCAAACCACATATACATATATAAATAAATCACATCCATGTTGTTTTCTGATGCATTAGTGATGATGACTTAGATAAATAAAAATAATAATAACAGCACACGGGCTGGACCTTTTTTGCTGAAGTCTAACTTTTCTGCGTCCATCTCTCCTGGTGTGTACGACTAACATAGCGGTTGTGCTCATCGACACACATGACAAATCTATTAGGAGAAACATGCTATTGGATCAGTCAGGGTAACTTTCAGTGTGACAAACAGTGTAAAAAGTTCTTGTTTTTAATATATAAATACAGTTTGTACTTTCACTAATTGCCTTTCCACACAGATCCTTGGTTAAATGTTTAATGTGTGTGTTTTAATGAGTTACAGTGAACCAGTTTATTACACTTGTTTGTTTTTAAGTCACTAATGCATCAGAAAATAATTTGGGTGTGATTATTAGTATACATGTGGCTTGATTGTTATAATTAAAATACTTGTTTGGAAACTTGCCGTCTCTGATTTGTTATGAAATCATTGTGACACAATGAAGTAATGAGGAACTACTAAGCAACAACTCTGATGCATCACTTTACTGACCAAAGCTGTGCAACTGTAACAACAAACTACAATATGCTGATGGATTTCACTCTAGTTTACAATACAGTTCTGTTGTAATGTGTTGCAAATTACCCTCAAAGTCTATAAAATACTGCGAACAAGTTTTGCATTTGTAAAAAGAAAAAACAGACTTTGTGAATAAAACCGGACAAATGACCAGTGGTAAGGTAACATACAGACACTGTGAAAGACAAAGTGCTTTGTGTAAAACTTGGTGCTCAAAGTTGACACTATTTCTACACCTGAATCTAAGTGGACAATGACAGTCCAATCACAAAGCAAAGTCTAATCAGAGGGCCGGTGGTTCTGTTGCCTTCATATCCATGGCATATCCTGAAAGGTGTAGTAGATTTTCAAGCCTGCGCCATTCTTTATCTTGAAAATCTACTACACCTTTCAGGATCTGCAGATGAGGGCAACAGGACCACCTGCCCTCTGCTTGTTGATAGTGTTACACCCACTACAGGTATCAAGCTAAGAAAGGACGACCCAGGAGGTGAAGATTACAGAAGTACAATTTACAATTCATCTTCACCCAGCTCGACCACATCAGTGAGTTCCCAGCTAAAACAAACTAGTATCCACTGCAATGTTAAATTGTGCACACTTCGGGTCAACACATTCTGAAGTTACACACTTGATCATTTAAGGAACAACCCATGTCACACCTTAACCCTGCCCTGACTGCCGACTTGACCTGAGTTAAGTCAATCACAGTTGGGGAAGTAAACAGTTTTTTTTTTAAAATACAAACAAGAAATTAAAAACTAACCCGCTCAAAAGGACAAAACCCATGTCTTGCCCGCTATACTGACTCACTTGCCAGGGTGGACTACATAAAAGAAAAAACAAAAACAGTCCCACAGCAAGAGCAGCTAATGGACCTCTGATACGTCTGTACGTCGATCTACTTACTATCGACAACCAACCTCCTTCGACCCCTTGAGGAAACAGGTCTGAAATGCACATTAACAACAGGGTCACACATAGACATCCAAACCTGACAAGACATTACACACAAGAAAACAGCTTTAGGCGCCGCTGCCCTCGTGTCTCCCCTGCAAGCCTCTGTGAAATGAGGTGTGCACCTGCCTAACTCCACCGGTCCAACCTGTGTTCTGCCTGAAGCCGTAAATGTCAGTCTGTGTTACCTCACCACTGATATAAAAAAAACAAAAATATCACTTCAGTGATTCAGCAACAACAGAAATTCAGTTCATGTTATTAGGCGTCTCAAATTTGTGTAACGCTCTTCCTAAACAATCAATGTTTCAGTTCTATTAAATTCATTTTACCCTGCGCTTTTACCACACAGGTGAGCCATCTTCCCGGTCAAACTCCGGCGCTGTCGGACTTACCTCCGGTACCGGCTGGTTGATTCGTCCCTGCAAACAGGATGTAAGAGGACGAGGGTTCCGGGAGACCGGCGTGAAAAAGAGGAGGCGAGCCGAGTGTTTTACCTACTGACCGCGGACCGAGCACACCGGAATTGGTTCACTGACGCCATCATGTTTTTTTTTTGTCGTCAGTATTTAAATGCGAAATGGCGCCAACACTGCCCAATCACCGCGTGAAGGCAGTGTATAAATAGTGTTGCTCTACGTTTCCTTGGCTTTTGGCGCCTCCCCTTTCTGCTCAGTCTAATGTTACTGTTGTTTGTTTGTTCCCCACCATGGAAGTATTCTTTGAACCTAATATGTCTTATAATAGGCCTACATCTACAGCTAGATTTGGTTAGCTATGTATACTGATGTGAAAGAGGTCCTCAGTGGCCTTATTTTGACACTGTACAAAAATAGATTTTTCCTTTAACTCTATTCCAGATTACCAGATATTCTGTTAATTTATATTATGTGTTGTTTTAAATTTCTTAATAACATGAATTTTTTTGTTCAAACAAGGGAAATCTAATGGTAAAAAAAGAAAAGAAATGCCACTATGTGTTTATGATCAGCTGTCTAAATGTAGCCTATATTATGGTACTACAGGGAGATGAAGAGGAGGAGGAAGATATTGACAGCTTGGTTATCTTTCATAAAAGGATAATGGCATCCTGATCTCAATCTCTTATCTCAACCCCATCTACAAAGAAACACTGAAGGTAATGGTTTATAACTGGCTCCTCTCAAACTGTACTGCAACTGGTGACCTTATCCTGTTGACCTAATGACACTCCCTGATTAGTGACCTTGCGCCATGTCTGCTGCAAATAATAACCACACCCACAGAGACCTTAAGATTGATATTGACATTGCAGATTAGAATACCTGTTGTCAAATACTGATTTTGGTCCTGGCTTCCAATGTAGAGTCAACTTAAATACAGTGGCAAACAAAACCGCTGAAAAGAACATCAGCTGGGTGAATCCATTTGCAATAGATTGCGCTGTAGTTTTGGATTTGCTCTTTACAGGTTTGAAAGAAGGTAATTATTCACAGGATTTTGCACAAAATTTCCAATAAACTCTGAAATCATCTTCTTCTTTAATCTACGTTCCATGATTTATTTAAAACTCCCCCAGCATGAGAGCATTAAACATATGTACGACCTTTCCAATACTGTATCAGCACTCAGACACACCTTTGAACCATCAAGTCTCCTCCTCATCTTCCACTTCCAGTACTCTGTCAGCCGCTCTTAGCTGTTCACCCGTTCCATGTTGATATGAGTTCGGCATCATGGTTGCCTCAGCCGCAGCACCTTCCCGGGAGAGGTGGAGATCCCTCTGGGCTGCCGAGACCTTGACTCACCATACGAGGACAATGTAGCTCTCATGGCAAAGGTAGAAAAGAGAAACTGAATTTGTTTTTCTTTTTGAGGTCTAACAAACGTGTTAAACATATTTCCTTCTTTATGAAACATTTACAAAGCTGTTTTTTTCTTCATAACTTGCATTGTTCCATATCCATGTTTTCAAAAGGACTTAAAGGTGTCCTGGGGAGTTTTCTTGTAAAAAGAATTTCTGTTTCCATTCAGTGTTTTCTCACGCTTTGTAAGAGCTCTAACGGACATGATGAATGCATTTCCTTCCTCATAAAACATTTTCAAATCCACAGTGCTACTGGAGCGCTGCTTTTTTTTTTTTTTTTTTTTACCTCCCCTTCAGTTACAGGTGAGAAACATCTCTCTCAGCTCTTTGTCCATTTTGTTGTTTCTTTGTGTGCTACTGAGAAAATTGTTATTCTGTGAGATCTTGTTATCCATATTGTCCTAGTTAGCTGTGAATATTGTACTGTAAAAAGGATAATCCGCCTTTTATAAATAGCAACAAAGATGTAGGCAGGAGCAGCCAGCCTTTTGAACTACTTTCATCTGTTTTTGTTTTATCTTAGGGAGTTGGTTTAATGAACGTCTCTTTGTCTGTTTCACTTCGGTCAGTCAGCACTTATTTAGTTTGTTGTTTTGGCCTTGGTCCACACTGAATTCTATTGCTTTAGTTTGACGTCACAGTTGTAACTTTTTGTAGTTGAAAATGATTTTACTTTAAAGGATAGGTTCAACATTTTTCAGTAGTCAGTTGTACAGTCAGGTGTCCATATGAACATTTAAAGAGGTTTTTGCTTGCTGTTCACACTGGCCATTAAAAGATCCTTTTCTATCGTATTTTCGGTGAAGGTGATGGGGACAACATTTGTCCTTTCATGTAAAAATGTATTTAGAAATGTATCCAAAGCTTATATGAGGTAAGCAGTCTGAGTTTGTCAAATGAAGTGGGTCCCTTCCAAAGTTACAGCCTTTTCTTAGTACGAAATTCCCACAAAACAGAGAAACACAAAGGAATTTTGGAAGAACTTTGGAAGATATCCACTTCATTTGACAAACTCAGAAGTCATCTGAGTAACTATTGTTTTGAAACAGATTTCAAAAACAGTGTTGCTCTCCTAGCTCTGTAACTTTTGAATGAAGGTGAATTTAGTTTATCATCATGAAAAGAGAAAGTAACACCATAGCTTTCCTGCCAAAGCATAATAGCCTTTATGAGAAAGTCATGCTTAATTTTATTTTGCTGCTAAAGTGCCCATAAGGCTTCCATGCCTTTTTCCCCAGTGTGACAATTAATAGTGTTAAAGGAATTTGCCATCTTTAATAATAACAGACGCTGCACTAATTTTGCATTCACTGTGTAATCTTCACCCCTGCAGGCACTGTTAAAATAGGCAAGGAGGAAGTGGAAATGGACTCAGTTGGAGAGGTCAGTCTGTGGGAAGAAGAAGGAGATGCTGCAGTACCCTGACCCATGGGCAGAGGGCACTCTTCTACTGCGTTCCACTATGGGGAAGGCTAAGGGCAAATGAGGACAGCAGCACAGGCCTGAACCCACAAAAAAAGAGGCTGAAATAGGGAGAAGCTGTGTCCTCTGAGACAAACATGAGAATGTGGATTCATTTTATTTTGTAAGCTTATCTGACCAGAAGCTTGTGTACTGAAATGAGCAGGCTCACAGCTGATCAGCTGTAAGCAGCCTCACATTCTCCTGGCCTGCTGGCTTGTTTCGTTTTTTCCAACCCAGTCTAGCTGAAACACCGCCCACTGCTGTATGGGCTAGGGTCGAGACTTTTTTCATACAGAAGTGGGCATTGTTTCATCTAAACTGGGTTGGAAAAATTATGGATGTGGCCTGCTGAATGCTAAACATCTGCTCACACCTGCCTCCCTCCCTCCCTCCTTCTCTCCCTCCCTCCAACCCCCCAGACTGGAGACCATGTGCCAAAGCATACAACACTAAAGTCTTTATTATAAAAGCACTGACACAGTCATTTTATCTTTTTAAAATTCAGACTGTATATATTATTGCGATTAAAAATCATGCACAGAAACTGTGTCACAAATATGTCGCCCTTTTTCTTACGGTTGTGTACAGAATTACACTGATACAAGAGGATGCAATTCATTATAAACTGGTATTATACACAATTTCTCCAATGTTGCATCCAAAAAAATTGTGCTTAGTTTAATCTACACCATTGTATTTTAAAATAATGCTATCATGTAAAGTTATACTTATATAAGTTGAATAAGAATCTCTATTTGAAATTTATAAATTTGTCTATTCTAGGACATAAATGTAGATTTGTAACTTTTAACTCTTCATTTGAGTGTGATCAGAATCAGGATTATTTCAGAGTTCTGTTCACCCTATACAAACAGACTAAACCTAACCCATGCATGATTGCCTCAGATCTATATTACACTTAAATACCATCTGGATTCTTAAATGATCTGTCCGCTCAAGTGCTTGTCAGGTGGTTGTTCGTTATAATTTTAGGTCTTTTAGTTCTCATTAGACCACAGGTTACTAACAGACTTTCTTTGGATAATCTATTTATTTACTGATAGTTTCTCCCTAAACCTTGTCTGCTATGTTTTCTGAATCTGGCCTCCATGCCCCTCAGCTGATGATTTGATTAAGAGAAAACAGTGCTATCACTTCAGTGTTGTATAATGATCACATTTGAACATGTGGAACTGCCTTCTTGTCCTCGTTTCCCTCTTCATGTTCCTCTGGACCTGGCTTCTGGTTGTTTGTCCTTCCCCATCTTGTGATAGTAATACTGATGAGTTTATCACTGTGGCAACCAGAGGGGTTTATTAAATTAGTCACAGAAGTCTCTGTGGAGCTCGAGCCTCTCTCGTTCCTCTTCATCCAGCAGGAAGCTGTCGATGTAGGAGAACAGCTCATCCGACGCCATTGGGGTAATGAAACGCTCGCGGTCCAGTCCGAGCTTGTCCAGCAGCACCATGCTGAAGTAGGATCTGGAAATTCTGAATACTTGTCTGCAGAGAAACATGATGCAGCACTTAAAGGGAGATCTCATACAATATACATTCAATATTAAAGTGACTACAACTAGTATTTGTATAATAAGTGTTCAGCTCTACACTTTATAGTCTTTCAGCTAATTGTTTAAGTTTTCCAGTCCACGTCTTAACTGTTTTGATTCACTCTCACAGTATAATTTTTATTTATTTAAATTTTGACCACTAGATGCCAGCGGAGCAAGCTGTAAACACAACACTGACATATCATCTCCCTACGAAGTTGAGATGACAACATATTACCAAACATTAGGAGTTATGTAGGTTTCACTGTTTCACTGTAGTGTGGTGCAGGTCCTGGAAGTCGCTCAACGTTTTCACAGATCCATATTCTTCTTATACGTTGAATATTTGACAATCTATCTATAATTTTACAATCTATTGCATGTCTGTCCTAGAAGAGGGATCGATAGGGACCCGATAAAGAAGTTTTTGGGGGAGTTCATGTCTGATTTGATAGAGGGTGTCGTATGTTGTACAAATCGTAAAGCCCCAATTGTTCCAATTGCGATATATGGGTTATATAAATAAAACTTACTTGACTGTTTTTTAGCTCTTTGGTCTCCACCAACTATCCAGCTGCTAAATGCTCCACTGTGTTCACCAGCTTGTCATTTGATCCATTGTTAATGTAAAAGTATTGATTAGCACAGCTTTAATCTGACAGCTGCTGGCTTCCAGGACTTTCTTTGTCATGCTCTCTTGCTTTTATTTTTTGGGAATACCCTTTTGACAATAAGCCCCAAAGAATGTTACTGTTGCACATGCACACACACACACACACGTCTCTCATCTACTTCTACTTTAATGATTTCTGCCTACTTTTCCTAGAGTGCTTTGTACCACAGTCAAAGAATGTGCCTCACTCAGCTGTGGGATTTGTGTCTCGGTGTAGAGACTGAAAGTTAGGAAGAGATTTTCCAGGCTGGAAAAAGTGAGCAATGCCCCCTTACCCAAACTGCACAGTTAGTGGAAAAAAATCTATATCTTTGCCTCTTCTAAGATAATTTAGCACCTACATGATCGTGTTTGCGTCTGGTGCAGAAGGGTGAAATCTTAGTCGTTGATTCTCATGGGAATTCAAACCAGATGTTTACTATTGATGTTGTTCTGTCAAAATCCCATTACTTCAATCCTGGAATAATTATGCTGCTATTTTTAACACTGATAATCTTTTGAGTGGATTTTTTTCCTTTTACCATCAAACCAATTCCCTTTTTATTAGGAAGCTCCTGACATTTAAATAGGGTGAGGATGAACAACCCCTTACTGTTAATGTGAATGGGAGTTATACACAGCTATTTGAGGATGGAATTTTTCAACTACATTAACTTCTTTTTCCCCCAGAAAGACCCATAAAACTGCTGAATAACTAAGTGATGAAGTACCTCACTATTACCTCAAACCCTCGATGACTTCAGAGCCAAGCAGACTCTCTTTAATGCGGCCCGTCTCGCGTGGCGGGGAGCCCAGGAGCTCGATCAGGGTTACATGACGCAGGTCTAATCCACAGTCTGATTTCTGGTGAAAACAAGACAAAGCACATTTTGAGGTTGTTGTTGCTGTTGTTTGTTAAACTTCCTTAGAAACTGCCATTCATGTGGTCAACAGCAGCAAAAGATTTCCCCACTTGTATCATGATGTTCTGCAGTTGGTAGTCTGGGTCAGAGATGTTGGGGGCAGACATGATCAGCAGCCTCCTCTTTTCATAGAACTGATCCAGGAGGGCAGAGGCTGTCTTTACATCTGATTTAATCTCCATTGCTACAAACACACAAAGTCACAATTAACTCCTGCACATACACCCTCTTAAATACAGTATGCGTACTGTTATGTATTGTATATGTTAGTGGTGGAAAGTACATTTATTTAAGTGCTGCATTAAGTAAAATTTTGTGGCTTTATACTTCTACTCCACAACAACTCAGAGGCAAATACTGAACTCATCACAACATTTGTCTCACAGCTTCTTCAAATTCTTCAAATGTTTTATTTCATTAACTACTAAGTCAGTTTTTTTTCCAAAAAACTGTATTATTTACTACACAAGTTTAAAAAATACAATGTATTGTCAAAGATTAAATCAACAACCTTTTTGGGGGCTCCCTGTCACAGGGGTTAGACGTCAGAGCTCTTAACAGTTCCACCAAATAGACATTCCCAATCTGAACTTTTATGATGGTTTCATTTCAATAACTGTTTTGAATAAGGCACAAAGAGGTTAAACTTTTGAAAATGTTTTAATTTATGGTGCAAAACTTTGTTTGTTGTTCTTTCCTGCCCCACTGAGTGTTTCCCAACCCCCATATTTATTTATTTGTGACCCTCTCGGTTCCTCTTGTGTTTGTGTTCCTCTTGAGAACCACTGAACTACCTAACTGTATTTTAAGTACTTAAAAGTGGCTGCACCTGGACCAGCTACAACAGCAAACAGTAACATACCCTATAATCATTTATCAGTCACAGGGGCCAACTATGCCTGAAAGGTAATTGTAAATGGTGCAATGTATCTTTATTGTACTGTATTGGTACTTTGACTTAAGAAAAAGGATCTGAGTACTTCTTCCAATGGATGCTACGTACGGTATATGCAGCAAAGCATGTTAATGCAGACTCAGTACTCACAAACACACTCAGCAGCCCGTCCGCCCCAGCTGCGGTTGAACTGGCAGACACGACTAGCTACCCCCCTCCGCTCATATCCTCCATCACAATAGTATTCACACGTTGCACCGTAGTTATTCCCATCAGAGGAGCAGGTGAGATATCCATGCAGAGGTGGAGGTAGTACTGGACATCTTCTCACTGCATAGAGAACACCATAGAAATAAAAAAGTCCAGTATGACAAGCTGTAAGTTATAATGATGTCTTCAAGTTTATGTGTAGTATTTTAACTCATTTCATGAATCAAAAAATTAAAATTTGTCAGCTCACCCTCAACACGGACAATAAACTTGCAGGCAGCTCTGTTCCTGGCTTGATCATACACTTTGTATCGGATAATATTTGCTCCTTCATTAAAGTCGGTGCCTGGCTGCTGGCCCACTAATATTACACTGCAGACACAAGTGGAGATCAAATGTTTAATTCATGTTTTATCCATTTTAAAGTAAACAGGAAAAGGAGGCAATGGAAGGGAGTGACATACTCAAGTGTTTTATCAGCGGTATCTGTGGCAGCGGGGCGGTCCCAGGTTACCCTGGCAGTGAGTTTTCCTGGCTCGGCGACCTTGAGTCTGGATGGGGGACACTTGATCTTTGGAGGATCAGTATCTGAAATAAACAGCCTCAAATTTAAAAAACAATGCTGGAGATATTAGAGGAAATTGGTTTGAATGGCAATATTGTTTTTGGGTAGTGTAACAGCAGTTACACAGAGCAGAATATGAATATGAAACTGATTCTTAAACTGATAACAGTGCCTGGTTTGGATTCAGTCCAAAGGATAGAGGAGCAGGAAATCTGCTTGTTTTTGTGAGTGGACACAGGGAAGTGTGCTTGTGAAAGAATGATGGAAAACTGGACAGTAACACAGATGGACTGGATTTAGGCCCATGCTCTGGCAATAAGTTAAACCTCTCGTCGACAGTTCAACAAATAATGCACAAGACTTTTGAGTTTGAACATCTGGTTAGCTTTATAAGTATCTGCAAAATAAGAAACCTTGAGGTACCTGAACAAACTGGCTGGACTCCACTCCATGAGGCGCCGTGCTGACAGGTGCGCGAGTGTTCTCCCTCAATGCGATAGCCGGGGTCACAGGTGAACTCACACCTGGAATCCACCATGAAGTCATGAGTACAGGTGTATCTGCCGTGTGGGATGAGAGCCAGCACATGGCAACGCATCACTGAAGAAGTGTGAGGGTGGAAACAATCAGAGAATCAATAAAAATCTTAAAGTCTAAGGCTGGGGATGTTGTATATTTTTGTTCTTGTCAACAAATCCCACGATAGACCAAACCAACAATGTGTTCCCCAGTCTCAACCCCAGGCCCATTCATTGCTATTGAAAAACTGGTCAAGAATTTATAAATTAATACTTTCATATTTTTTAAAAAGGCTAAATAATTTTCTAATTTCCTAGGTACTGTAAGCTTTAGCAAATGATACTCAAACACATCTAAAAAGTGCATTTGTTGGGGACTATTTTCAGAAGCAGATTAATACACTTTTTGTACCATCAGTGGTATCACTCAAAAGAAACTACAGTGCCTGTGTTTACGGTAATGAAGGAGCATGTAATCCAGCACAACAGTGTGGCTCATTGATGTGTTCATAATAGATTGTAAACAACAATGGAGCTCTATAGGAATAAACTATAATAGGCTGGATACACGGACAATATTTGTTAGTAGGCTCAGTTCACTGTATGGTCTTTACATGGGATTTGTTGGAAATAAATAAAGCCAGAATAAAAATGTGTCCTCATATGGTAACTTAAATTCTCCACATACTGCGGCAGTAAGCAGTCCCAGACCAGCGGCGGCTGGCGAGGCACTGAATAGAGCTTCTCCCCAGCAGTCTGTATCCTCGGTCGCAGCTCATCTCACAGCGGGTGCCCAGTGTGCTCCTGTAGGCCCCTCCTCGAGGAGAGTGGCAGCTCACCTCCCCATTGGTCAGACTCGGAGAGTGACACCAGTGAGGGTCTGTTTTTTGAAGAGTAACCAAACCCAGCAATGTGTGAAGCATTGACGGTGGAAATTTGGGTACTATACCGCTCAGTGTATATGTGGGTGTTTGGGGTGGACAACATTGATAAAATCCTCTATCATGGTGTAATTCTATATCTAAATATATCACTACATATCATGTTATAATAAATGTGTCTAAGTTAATAAAGTGCAAAACAGGTCAAAGTTTATGCAATCATAACAAAAACTTCCAAACTGAAGACCATAAAAAATGGGCAGATCAAGATCAATGGTTAACAAGGTGTCGCACATACAAAACACTGTTTGATTTTTTTTTTCAACCACAGAATGGCAGCAGATTTATGTCTATATCATAATGGGTCATCTGTGTTATATCACCACATTGCCCACCCTTAGTGAGTGTGTTTTTTCAATACGCACCTTTGTAGTCTAGTTGAGGAGTGTTGTCTTCCTCGGTAAAGTCACTGTAAGTGTCATATACTGTGGTGCCAGAGCCAGCTGAAACAACAAAGAAAAGTCAGACATGTGGGAACAGACA
>NW_019524594.1:143763-191671 GCF_002814215.2 Seriola lalandi dorsalis | reverse complement strand
TGCCCAGTGTGCTCCTGTAGGCCCCTCCTCGAGGAGAGTGGCAGCTCACCTCCCCATTGGTCAGACTCGGAGAATGACACCAGTGAGGGTCTGTTTTTTGAAGAGTAACCAAACCCAGCAATGTGTCAAGCATTGATGGTGGAAATTTGGGTACTATACCGCTCAGTGTATATGTGGGTGTTTGGGGTGGACAACATTGATAAAATCCTCTATCATGGTGTAATCTAATCTAATCTAAATATATCACTACATATCATGTTTTTTTTTTTCAACCACAGAATGGTAGCAGATTTATGTCTATATCATAATGGGTCATCTGTGTTATATCACCACATTGCCCACCCTTAGTGAGTGTGTTTTTTTCAATACGCACCTTTGTAGTCTAGTTGAGGAGTGTTGTCTTCCTCGGTAAAGTCACTGTAAGTGTCATATACTGTGGTGCCAGAGCCAGCTGAAACAACAAAGAAAAGTCAGACATGTGGGAACAGACATTCATCAAACCAAAATGTCAGATGCCAAACACAGTTCTCTGGTCAGTCAAACATTAAGCTTTGTTGAGCTTCTGTATCTGGAGTGTTATATACTGTATATGTACAGCAAATATCTATATATATATATATATAGGTCATAGAGAGGGAGACGGACATGCAAATCATTCTCCCTACACAATCTCATTTCCATAACTTCCCTCCCAGGTTTCCTTTCACACAGGCTCAACAACATTCCAGTCCATAGACAACTGTTTTTGCAATCAGTGACTAACTGAAACTCCTCAGGGCTTTTAACCTGAGAGCAGGGAGAGAAAACATGGAAACCTTGCAAATGGTCTATAGATTGTGTTGTTTTCTTGAAGGGACAGAAAATAACGTAGATGTGGGAGCAGAGATGACATGTTGGACTTCATATTGCAGTGTTTTTCTGGCCTTTGTTGTATAATGAAACTTCTAACTCAACAATAAACTTCACCACAAATTAGGCCAAACTGCATGTTTTCATTACTTGCTTGGAGATGGTCCCTCTTACTCATCTCTTTCCATGTAAAAAAGCAGCATGGCTCGTTTACTGTACTTCGGCCTTGAATCTGAATTTTGTCTTTGAATGAGTCTTTCTGCACAATACATCCTTTTCACTGTCATCCTCCGCTCTCAGCAGTTGTGGTTCAGGCACATTATCCCTTTTGAAATCCCGCAAATGATTCCATGTTTAGAACGGAGTGCCAGACTTTCCAGTTTGTCAACCTCCGCCCCCGTCTCAAGTCAGTTCCTGTGCTGCTTCCTTTGGCTCGGCTCGGTTTTGTACGTTGCTGCTGGCACAGTTTCTCTAAACCAAATTAAATTCACTTTAACATACTTTCTATTAATAACAGGGCTTCACATTCGGCCTCTCTATTGTGGAGGTTGCTCCAGATTGTTCCACCGATGTGTGGGTTAAAACTATCATCAGCGATTTTCTCATAATGAGCACAATGTTCCACTCAGTAACACTTCCCCAGTACCCCTTACATAGAATTAGTCACAGAGGAAATAAACAAGCTCATCAGCAGAGACAGGCCGCAGACATTACTTCAGGTGCTTTGTAGACGACATGCTCCATAATGTATATGGCAATTAGGAATCTTTTTTTATTACATGCAGGTAAATCGACCGCAGTGGTGAAATTAAGTAGATTTATTCACTTTTTTGAGATACTTGTACTTTACTTGACCATTTTATTTGACTTCTGCCCCACCACATTTCTGAGGGAAATATTGTACTTTTTACTGTACTACATTTAACTTACAGCTATAGTTACAAGTTTCTTTTCAGATTAAGATGTCACTTAAAGTATGATAATTATATAACTCAACACACAGTCAAAGATTAAACCAGCGGTTTCATAAGGAAGATTTACAGCAGGCACCAACCAGGCAAAGGCCTGAGGCAGGTATGAAGTGACTGTCCATACTTCTTGTTTAAAAGTCATACACTTGGGTGCAGATACCAAGACACTGACATACACTGTGCATCAGGCACCAGTCAGAGTGCTGACTTTACCACAGAGACATTCACACTGCTGGCAGAGTGAGTCCATGCAGCAGGAGTGACTCACACAAGAGGAAGGTGTGTAGTTTGACAAATGATGCCTGTTTGAGGTTTCATCTATCTCTAATGACAAAGCTAAGATAATGACCAGCATCGTTTCAATCACTCTACATTATCGTCTGAGCCTGTGTGCCTCTGAAAGGATCTCAGGTCACGTCATTATCTTGCAGGATTAAATGAAGGCTTGAGCACACTCGGCCCAGAGGGGGACTCCTCAGTAATTAACTGCCAGTGATTGGAGCCGAGCTGTAATTAAACTGCCTGGTCAGCAAAGCAGAGAGAAGCACACGAAGAGGAAGTTCAGCTCAACTACAGCATATTTGTTGTGAATGCATCCTGGCTCTTCATTCCTGAAGGGGGGAGCAGGCTTCATTTGCATTCATTCAGTCACCTACAAAATTCTGCACATCTGCATCTAATACAGTTGTTATTACTGCCGAGATGAAGCTATTTCCCAACTACATGGAAGGAAGGTGGATGTTTGAGTGTCTTCATCTGTCTCTATCAATCCATTATATATAGTATTATTTATTTATTTATTTATTACTATTAATATTTCTATTTCTAATTTACACTTTTAAGTAGTGTACTGCACTACATCTATCTGAGTGCTGTAGTTACTAGTTACAAATTCAGATTTTACATGTGAAGAGCATATAGAATATCCTTACAGATTAAATGTATTTATGTTGATTGACAGAAAATTAACCTGCAACTGTTTTGATATAAGTTTTTTTTTTTTTTAATGGGGAAATGCCACAGATTTCATGGTTCCACCTTCTTAAATATGAGAATTAGCTGCTTTTCATTGTCTTAAATTACAGTAAACTTAATAATTTGTGGGTTTGATGATGCAACTTTGGGCTCTTTGGGTAATTTCTCACTATGTTTTGACTTTCTACAGGCCAAGCCAAATCAGGAAAATTATCAATAATGAAAATAGTCATTAGCTACAGCCTTATATGAAATAGTTATTATAATAGTTAAATTTTATTGTACAGCACAAGTTTGCCTACACATTACTACACCATGAGAATATACTGTTAGCCTATATACTGGTATTACAATAAGAGGGGGCCATTTTGCCAACAATACTTAGGCTACATACTTTTACTTAAGTCACATTTTCAGTGAAGGACTGTGACTTGTAATGGAGTTCAAGTAGAAGTAGCTACTTCTTGCACAACAGGAATCCAATGACATGACTGCCTGAATGAAATTACATAATATTCAAAATTCACGAACTTCGATACGTAACTACAGAAATGCTTTGAATGATTTTTCTTCCTTCAATTGTTTAGACCACTGACTCACCTGTGAAGAATAAAGTGAACACTACAACAATTCTGCTGGGGGGCATGTCAGAAAGTCAAAGATGACCCTCCTGGAAAACCAAGTTTTCTTTCGGTTTTTGGTTCAGATCCCAGAGTCCAACAAAAAAAAGACAAAGTACAAAGTTATAATCCAGGAGAAAGTTAACAAGTAATATGATAAACGACTTTAAAAAACATTTAATTGTCTCTGCTGAGGACGATGAGCGCTCCCGTTAAAACCAGAGTATCCGCAGTTTTTTGGAAAGAAAGGATCTTTCTAGTTCAGCATCAAAGACAAAAACCACTTGGTGGCACTACCGGACTTCTCATGTCTGTGTTTCCTCCCACCGCTGCTGAGCCATTTTCTATAAACCCACCCCTTCAAATGATTCACAAGCCTAGAAAGTGAATGTTTATATGGAGCATAAATCATAATATAGATTAAAGTTGACACTCATTCAGAAGAATCATTCCCTGTAATATCCCTTCTGAACTGATCGTGTGACTAATGGCATCTGTGCTGACTTGTACAGATTATACATTTATTACCCTATAGCTACTAAGTTATTCCTGTAGTGAATTCATTATGGGAAATGTATTGTGTTTTGATTTTAACTTCAAGATGTTAGCAATATGTTATATAATTTATTCCCGAACAACTTTACAAAGTGCTTCACAAACAAAACAGATAATACGCTGTACAATTATAAAACAGATCTCACCGGTTTGTTGTAATGTTTCTAGTGTCCACTTACACGATTTAACACAACAAGTTGTTTAGAAATTAAGTGTCATCACATAATTTCGTTAGACAATGGTTGTGCATAATGTGAGTACTTTTCTTTATCTTTAACTGCCATTGTGCCATGCTGTGATAACTGTATTTACCCAGTTGATGTAATTCTGTCCAAATGACCGTGTCACCTCACCAGAGGCAAACCGTATCTGAGTATAAAGTCTGACAGCATGAGGCAGGAAGTAACGCTGCTGCCTTCAACATAAAAGCATATGTGACATATAAAAGAGTTGTGTCTGAATGATTTTTTTTTTTTTAAGTTATACTGGGTTTAAATGATGACATAAAAAGCCTGACTTTTCATTTTAATACTAGAAGACAGTAAAGCAAAATTCTGAGGTATAAGTCAAACTTTTAACTTAATATTTCATCATTTTCATTTTGTAAAACGATCTGATTTATAAGTCAAAATTATAAGAAGGAACTCAAAGTTTATATTGTCTTAATTCAGCATTATTATAGACATTTAAAATCTATTGAAGTGCATTACATTATACATGGAGGTGTTATAAAATCTTCCTTCACTGATCTAAATGGGGTGGATAAAATAAAATAAAAGAAACCCAATTCAGCACCACCACAAACTGCAGCCTCACAAATGAGCATAATGTTGAATGAACGGCTCTAAACACCAACTGAACATTGTAGCCTTCATGAAGGAAGATTTATTGCATTGTATTATATTTATTGAATTGTTGTATTAGCCTACTCTTACCGAAGTAGGATTTATAAACTTCTGTAAAGAAAATCTTACTAAACACCTTTCTTTAATTTGCCCATTTTGTCTGTTTGCGTTAATGTAGGCTACATTGTTTTCGCTGTGTGTTTTATTTTGAAACTTGTGCCTGAGGGTGATTTGATTTAAAAGTTGCTGCAGACCAGACGCTGATCTGCACTGAGGAAATCTGTTCATCCCTTCAGGAAAGTGAATCTGGGTTAGTGACGACACTTCCCCCTCTCTTCTTGGATTTATCCCCGAAGTTTTTTTTTTTCTCCTTTCCCCTTAGAGGCGCAGTGAAGTGAACTTTTTCTCTTCTTTTCTCAGCCCAAAGTAAAAACACCACTATGTCGCCGCCGTCTCGACGGCTTCAGACGAAGCCGGTGATTACCTGCCTGAAGACTTTCCTTATCTCCTACAGCCTCATATTCTGGGTGAGTAGCATGACATGTAACTGGAGGGGGAGAGAGACAACAAGCTAAAGGAGCAACAATGGGCTAAAAGCGGCGTCGATGCCAACGAGGCTCTGGCTAACCACAACATTTTCCTCAAATCATGCCAAGGACACGCAAGGAGTTAAAATAGGTTGAATAAATGTCCACACGTTAAAGTGGAGCTCGTTTTGTGTGACTTTAAAGAACCACTTGTTGAAAATGTACCGACCGTTGGAAACGTTGAAGCAGATGTTTGTGTTGTTCAGCCACTCGGAAAGAAAATGTATCAACGCTTCCTACGTGTCCTTAAAAACCTGCTTTTGTGTCCCCGATTGACCATAGTAACTTACAGTGTAACTAAGTTATTAGAAGTGATACATTATCCATCGAAGGTTAGTTTGTTGTTTTACAGTCCACATCAATTATGAGTAAGGTGAAACTGCAGTGAGTAGTCGATTAATCAACGGGCATCGATTGATTTTACACTAATCTGCAGCTAGCTTGTTTTTGTTGTTGAGTATGAATCCACAGTAAATTAATCTGCGACTATTTTTAAGCAAAAATGCCAAACAGTTGCTGCTTCTAGTCTCTTAAATTTGAAGATTTTACGCTTTTCTTTGTCATACATGATAGAAAACATAATATTTTAGGCCTTTTGGACTGTGGTGGAATAAAATGATAAGAAGACATACCCTGTGTTAAATAATTTTTTGACATTTTATTTACAAACCATAGCCCTATTTCAGTTTACTGTAAAAGGCTAAGGAAACCATATCACATGCATTTGATAGGCTGGTTAATTCTTATGCTTTAAAACTATGCTATTAGGTACTAATCATTTTATATGCATTCATTAATAAGCTTTTATTGGCAACGTTATTTTCCATATA
Organism: Seriola lalandi dorsalis; assembly: GCF_002814215.2. Taxonomy (NCBI): domain Eukaryota; kingdom Metazoa; phylum Chordata; class Actinopteri; order Carangiformes; family Carangidae; genus Seriola; species Seriola lalandi. Next base: position 185,439 of record NW_019524594.1, on the reverse strand, counting down.
TATATTGTATGCTTGCCTGAAGGCACATCCCACAAATTTCAATGTACTGCTGTGAAAAAAAGATCTGAATTATGAGGAAATCCTTGACCTCTAAAATGAAGTGTTACCAAAAAGCCAAACATTTGCTTGTTTCAAATTCTCAGATGTGAGGATTTGATGTGAGGCTTAAATTAATGATTTCATTATTGCTAAAGATGTATTGCTTGTCAAAATAGTTGTTAATTAGATTTCTGTCAGTCCACATTGGTTAATTGACAAACTGTTACAGCTATATTACAGCTATATATGTTTGATGCTTTTCTTTGTGATGTTTAATAGTTAACTGAACATCTGGACCGTTGGTCAAATGAAACAAGCAATATGAATGCATGACCTCGGGCTGCCAGAATTTCTAATACTTATTAACAAAACAATTAACCGAGACAATAATCATCAGAATAACTGATAATTAAAGTTACAAGTAAGGAAAATAAACATAAGCTTGTATTCAGATGAAAATAAGCACTTGTCGTTGCTCCACCTATTAATCTTTGCACCAAGCAAACAGCCATCTCAGGCTGCTGCTGCTGACACAAAGGTCAAGTCGGTGCTTTTATCTGACAATACATTGCTCTTTGCTGATTGAGCTGATGACTCCCCTCAGGTTAATAACTTGTGTGGGCAGTTTTAAAGGAAAAAATGCTGTGATGATTGAACCACAGGCTGAAGCTAGTGGGGTATCCCAGATGTGTTTTTACTATGATGTTGACAGGTCAATAAACAACCTGCAGCACATGAATCATGTACATTATGATTGGCACAAGTGGAAGAAGACTGTAAATGTAGTCTCAGAGCTTAAATATTCTCCTCTAACTCATCTGTTTATCTTCATCTGCATGTCCTTCCCCGAGGAGCAGTGTAGATTTAATGAAGGAAATCAATAATGGAAATTGTGTTTTTCCTGGATTCAGTCCATCGTGGTTCTTAATTAAACCTATCCTTGATATTTGCCAGATTTAGTGCAAATCACTGATCTGTCTCAGGAGCTGTGTATGCACGATAAGATTTAGAGCTGTGTTAGGAGGCCTGACACAGAGTTTTTCCACTAAACATAATGGAAGAAGTTAGCTGGTGTAAAAGGTTGGATTTAAATTAGGATTACAGCTAATGGTTATTTTCAACATCAAATAAGATGACAGATATTCTTCTTGATTTATTTATTTGATTGTTTGATTGTCAATAAAATCTGAGAAAATGGCCATCACAATACATCTTCAAATTACTTGTTTTGTCCAGACAGTCCAAAGCCAAAGATATTAAATTAATCATCATATATGACAAAGAAAAAGCACCAATTTTGTACATTTTTTGCACACAAGTTTCCAGAGCTCAAGATTCAGATTGTTTGTGTCTTTGAACAGCAGTCCAAAACCTTAGAAAATTCACTGTTAATATGACAAGACAAACAATGACAAAGAAAAGCAGAAAGTTTTCACAATAAAGAAGCTGGAACCAGCAAATGTTTACTACTTTTGCTTTAGAATGGATTTAAATGATTATTATATTTATATATTATATTTATATTTATATGATTTGATTATTAGAATTGTTGCATACTAATTTCCTGCCACTCCTTTTGGGTTTAGTTTCAATAATTTGTTCCACTTTGGTAATCCAGTACCTGGATTTATTAAGATGAAAACAAATCTGCTCAAATCTTGTATCCTTGGTTTTCATTAGCACCTTTGGGATGTACTTCAGATAAATAGCACATTTATCTGAGTTTACCTGTCTGAATGTCAGTCTTATCATTTTGGCTTATAAACATGAAATGACTCCTCATTTTTGTTACTTAAAATCATTGAAAGTAAAACCTTAAGACTGTAGATTTGATAATTGAAAATGAGTCAGGTTTGATAAAGTCCTGCTGAAGCAGTGGGTCATTAGGTAAGTGGGTTTGAGCCTTTAATCTTAGGTTTTGTGTCAGACACAGCCCTAAAAACCCTCCTCATCTTTCTCTGTGTCTCTTTGATGTTGGAACTGACTCGCCCTGCTGTCTCCTTCAGTTCACAGGCGTGATCCTGCTGGCAGTCGGGGTGTGGGGGAAGGTGAGCCTGGAGGCCTATTTCGCCCTGGCTTCTGATGAGAGTACCAATGCACCATATGTCCTCATTGGGACTGGAGCCACCATCATTATTTTTGGACTGTTCGGTTGCTTTGCTACATGTCGCGGCAGCCCATGGATGCTCAAACTGGTGAGTGAAGGATCAGTAACCCCTGAAATATTTCCTTCAGACCTGTGACCTTGTGTAACTCCCTTGTTCTGTTTCTTCAGTATGCCATGTTTTTGACCTTGGTGTTCCTGGCTGAGCTTGTGGCAGGCATCTCAGGCTTTATCTTCAGACATGAGGTGAGTTACTGGTGCAAAAACTGTCAAATATTTCACAAATGGATCACACCAGCTCACTAAAATATCTTCTTTGTTGTTTTGACTTCTTTAGATCAAAGCCAAATTGGGCAGTGCCTATGACAATGCTGTGAAGTACTACAATACCACTGACAGCAGCAGCGCTGCAGTTGACGCCATACAGAGGACTGTAAGTAGTTAGTTTTCCACTACACTAATGGTGTCGTTTTTATCAGACTTTGTTTGTTTGAGTCTCGCTGCACAAACCAAAGAACTTGTGTTTATATAAAAATATTCTAAAGGGTAACTAAACATTGAACCACAGAGAGCAGAAAAGTACTGCTGCACTGCTCTCTGTGGATTCAAAATTTCAAGCATTTTATCTCTGCAGGTGTTTTCTCAATAGTTATGCAAAACATCTGCAGTGACATCACTCATCGAGTGTGTCGAGAAAACCAACATCCAGCTGTTTTTAAGGGTTTCTTTTACATTCTTAAAACCTTTTTTTGACCCAGTTTTCTGTTGAGTAAAAACCATAAAATTTGTTCCATGTAGTTGCATTGCTGCGGGGTGAAAAATTACACTGACTGGAGTGAAACGGAGTACTTTAAAGAGAAGGGCATCCCTACCAGCTGCTGTAAAGACAACACCAAGTGCTCAGAGGAGACCCTGAAAGACCTTGACAAGGCTAAAAAAGAGGTGTACACGACGGTGAGTTCACTTCCTACACCAACTGGATATTATATAGCCGCAAATCTGTCATATTGTAAAAGTATGTATTAGCAACATGCAGGGTCCCTGGTCTGACTGTTTATAGAAAACCTTGAAAGCCACTCTATAAACCTTTATATTTCTGCTCTCTAGGGCTGCTTCGCATTGGTGACCCATGTGATGGAGGCCAACCTGGGAATCATCGCAGGGATCTCCTTTGGGATTGCATTTTTCCAGGTACATCATATGCTATTCTCTCTATTCTATTTTGTCTCAGAACAAATGGAGCCATTATATATTTCATGTTTTAAGTACAGTTAGCTTTTTCCAACATCAAATCTAGTTTTTGTAGATTTGGCGAGCATTCCTGTCAGTTATTGAAACGTTTTACTCAAGTTTCATCATTGAAATCTGGGGCCAGTTTCACAGAGATATCTCAGACTGGTCTGTAGTGTTAGACCAGTCTTAATTTGAGAGATTAGATCAGTCTAATTCTAGTAAGACTGTTTCACAAAAATAAAGACAGACTAATTCTAAGCCAAAAAATTAGACACCTTACTCCCAGGCTGTCTCAGGTCTGAGACTAATGTTACCATGGTAACAATGAAGGACACCTGTGCTGGCCAGTAGCACCAAACAACAAAAAAAAAAAAACATGGCTCATAATTTGTGGTTTGTCAACATTGTTATGGAAAGAGCAATGCAAGGGGAAAGAGTTTTTAGAGACCGCAGTACTACTACTTTATTCTGAAGTCCAAGTTGTAGTGTTTGTTGACATGTAACTTGCCAGTAGCTTGCACATAGGCTGTATCGTTAAATCGTTAGCAGCTAGCTACTGGCTCAACCGTTAGCATACCACAACCACCGTCACAAAGTACAACTTTTTTCTTTTGACTGCTGTCATTCAGACAATCACTAGAGGCATTATTTGCCTAATGTTAGCTGTGCTTTCTTGGTGTGTGTGGAGGAAAGGATTTTTTCTTTTAAATATTTCTTTCTTTGCATCTCGTACGTCTTGATTTATATCTTTTTTGAACATCTTTGATGCTTCTGTCAACGGTGGGATTGAGCCGTTTACCGAATTTTTTTCCAAATCATATTGTTGTTCTTATTGTCACACTGTTCGCTGAATTTCCGAATTAAAACGTACTTTTAACTGTTGAATTCTTCCGGCACACAAACATTTTCTGCTGGGGTAAACGCAGGTCAGGGGTTGGATGGTCTTGGTCGGCCATTTTTTTTATTTTGAAAAAAGTCTTTATTTACCCAAAATTAATTGTACCACAGTCCGATTTAAGATAGTCAAAAAGTGTTTTGTGCAACGGATGAATTTAGACATCTATCTGAAGTCTGACTATCTGTTATATTTCAGCCATAGTCAAAGTGTTATCTTTGTGAAACCAGCCCCTGGGGATGCAGTGACACAGAGAGTAGTGTGGCAACATCTGGACAGATAACCTTGTAACATCTGTCCTAGGCAGTGTTTATTAATGTGCACTGTCCGGCAAATAAACCAATAAGTAATAATAAGGCAGAAACCCAGACATGTTTTGAATAAATCCCTGTTTTAGAGTCCTGATGGCCGAGGTTTGGTGAGGGAGCTTTGTTTCATATCATTCCCGTGTTCTCTCTCAATCTCTGTCTAATATGTACAAATAGAAAAATAAATCCCCAGTTTAAACCAGATAAAGGTGCCCTGCAGTGTTTTCGTGCAAACAAAACTTCTGTTTACATTCAGTGTTAAAGAGGAACTTGACAGTAAATTGTCTTTTTTGTATGTGCTGTGCACATAATAACATAGGCTCTTGTTGACATAGAATGCTAAAGGGGTTTTTTGGGGGGGCTTTTTCAACAAAATCACATCATGCGTAAAAACTTCTTCCTCCCTAACCATGGCGAACCAGGCAAGGCTCTGAGATCTATATTTCACACGTTGACTCCTTCGACTGTGTATGAAGTATAAATAGAAGTGTAAATAGCAGAACACTACCTGTAACTGGTGTTCTGCTATTTACAGTAAACAAGTGCACCATATTTATGCTCTGCCACTGTGAGTGTTTGAATTCTAAGTGTGAAAGTTTTGCACTTCAATTGCCCCAATCTCCTTCAAAATGTTACTGCTCACTGTAAAGTAAATAATGAAGTTTCAATAATATATCAAGCAATGGGTTTCACAGCCTATATAATATGAATGTACAAACAAACATGGCCACACTAACATAGTGATAATGATCAAGCATCACATTGTAAAAGTTCAACCTTATAGTCAGTGTTTAGAATTAGTTAATTATTTATGTGTACAGTTATTAAAAAGTGAGCACTGATGTGGTTAGCTTCATACAATCTTTTCCTTTCATGAAACAAGAACAAACATTAATTTGATGTACTTTGATTGGAACTGTATCTGTGTTTTGACAACTCTGTATTTTTTATAAACTTATTTCCCCTCAGCTCATTGGGATATTCCTGGCCTGCTGCTTGTCTCGATACATCACCAACAACCAGTATGAGATGGTCTAACAGTGACCTTCCACAGGTAAAGTTACTAAATATTGAGGAAGAGAATACCACAGTTCCACTTTGGGAGAACAAATCATGTTTTACAAATTAGTACAGATTGCACCAAAGACAGATTGTAAACTTTGTTGCCAAAGAAACTGCAAGAGTTATATAAAGATCCAATGTTCAAATGGAAATACAAATTAGCTGTGTTTATAACAACCTGTGTGTTTCCTGTCCTGTGTTTCTTGCAGGTTACTGATGGGCAGCGCCTGATGAAAACTGAGTTAAATGAATCTCCTATGATTTTAACATTTTGTGTGTGTCTTAGTTATTATCATTTTAGAGAGGGAAAAACACTCACGGCTTCTTATTTTATTCAGTCTGACCAATGACAAACAAGCAGAAGGGAATAATGTGAAAGAAAATTCAAAAAGGGACAATACCTGCAGCATTGTTTTAGTGAAGAGAAAAGGGACCTGGACATTCAGGGATCAGTGTTACTCCTGGGACTTAATTAGTGAATTTCCATCAAATAGAGATGTCATTACATAGATGTTACTTTTTCATCTTGGGTAAATAACTCTTACAGTTTCTTGTCTTTGTATAATGCCTTTGCCTTATTTTGTAATTTTGCTATAATTAGTCTGTAGTCTGTAGCAGATGAAAGCTAGACAATAAGCTGATAAATGTTGGACTTCTCTGCAACACTAAGTGAATTTAGCCTGAGATATGGACAAGAGGTCGCCACCCTGAAATCAAGACCATGTGATTTACAGTAAGCATTTAGGAGTTGTGTGGAAAATGAACCTTACTGATGATTGTGTTGGCCAGTATTGTTGAAAGCCTGCGTTCATGTGTGCCAATTAGAGCAGCCCAGCCACCTTTGTATCACAGTTTTCAGTGTTAAATTGTTATTCTTTTGTGGATGCATGTAAAATACTTGAAAAAATAAAATAAAAAATAAAAATTAAATTCAGTATCTTTACCAAAGAGTTGCATGTAGCTCAGAATGTTTCTGTTCCACAGCTGAAGTAGATATTTTGGCAGACGGACATGACAGTTATTTGGGGCCTTGTGAGGGATATATACAAAATACAAGATGTGAAAGGCATTTTGTTTTTCAATATGCAGGGCAGCTTTAAATAGTATGAAACAAAACAAACAAAGGTTTTCTTAATAGATGTCGCCCCATCAGTCTTTGATTTCAAGCTTTAGGTTACAATCAGTTACTGCTCAACTTGTATTCTCCTATTATACCACACATATCTCAATACTGTGATAATATGACGGTGTGTTCAACACTGTCAAGGCTATATTAACTCAAACTACAGTGTGACGTATAATTAAAAAGAAACTGATATGTCAAAAACAGTATTAAAGGATAGCTTCACAATTTTTCAAGCCTGTATTAAAACAATAGTCAGGTGCCCATATGAACACTAAAACAGGTTTCACTTGCTGCAATAATTCCTCTTGTTCATACTGGCCATTAAAAGACATCCTCTTTGTAATGTTCTTTCAATGTTGAGAAATGGGGATGAGAGGGGATGACATGCAGCATAGGGCCTGGGGCGCCCCCTGCAGCTTTTCAGTACAAAATCTCCCCCCTTTGTTTCCCTCAACAGTGTTTGCCTGTTGAGCCGCAGTGGGAGATAAGAAACTAAAAAAAAGGGAACTTGGAACTCAGGAAGATATCCACTTAATCTGATCAACTCAAATCGCTGAGGTCTCACATTAGTTTCAGATCAATCTTTCAATACATATTTGCAAAGAATAAGGACAGTGGAATTTGTCCCCTGCCTTGTTTATACAGGGCAACACCCTGTTCACAGTTCAAAGACATCATCAAGCAAGAAGGAAGCACAAACACATCGATGAAACAGAAAATAGACAATATAAAAAGTACAGTCTGAAGGAAAACAGTCAGAAGCAGGATGAGAATGATTAATGAGGATGTGTTTTGAAGTTACAGGGAGGCATAAGTGTTTTGACTTTTAACTGCCAGTGCAGATTATTCCATTACATTTCTGCACTAACAGCAAAGGCAGTCTTTCCTAGATCGGTTGTGGTTCGGGGTTTCTGAAGCATCAGCCAGTCACGCTGGAGCGTGTTAAGTATGGGCCAGACTGCCAAAGCAGCAGGGCTGAGATATAAGAAGGCAGTTTTCCACTAATGGCTTTGTAGATAAATAACTACCAATGTTTCTAACATCACTCAGACAGGGAATGCCAACCAACTTTATCATTAAGAGTGTAATGGTGAGTGTTATAATTATCTGCAGTAAAACAATAAACCTGAAGGCAGAGTGGTAAATGGAGTCTAGCGGCCTTAGAGAGGGGGCAGCAGCATGTTGATATATGACATCTCCATAATCCAGGACTGAGATGAAACCTGCTTCAACAATCCTTTCCACTGCTCACAGGGAAGCTGTGTGTGTTACTGTATAGAAAGCCGAGCTTCTGTCAAAGTTTGATAACAAAGGTATCTATGTGATATTTAAATGTTAAATTGTTTTCATATTACATCATATTGTTTTCATGTTAAAACCAGTCAGTGGAAATATGGAAATTATTATGATAATGATCACTTACATTCAAAGTGCATTAGGAAGGGATCTTCTAATGGCCAACATACACAAGAGGAATTATTACAAGATCGAGGTTTCATGTGGGAACCTGACTAGCTGTTTTAAGACAGACTTGAAGGATTGTGTATATATATATATATATATATATATATATATATATATATATATACACATATACACATACAGTCCGTTTATAGATAGTAATCAACAATAGTTGTACTGGGACCCACCACCATCCATGCCCAGACTACTGTAATGTTGAAGTACACAAAATGAAACATTTTCTGCAACAGTATGTAAATGATCCTGAAAGACTCGGTTCAGTAAACTATGTTCCATCTTCAAACTATACACTGTAGGTTGTTAAACATGATGAACACAGTACATATCTAGTTATTGAGAAAGATTTTAGCTACTATTAATACCAATACAAGATGTTTTTTTGCTTTGAAAATACTGTACTCACCAGGTCACCAGACGGTTATCAAAAAAAAAAATGTATACATATATGTACACATATTGTTATGTTTTTCTAGACTTAATCAATCTATTTTCCTGTAAATGAATGGATACCGGTCTGTCTCTATGTTGATTTAGCAGAGAATCACAGGTGTAACTAATAACCTTAACGATGCTGCATCACTGCCACACCTCATCATTAATCAACTTTATTAAATTCACCTGTGCTTTTCCTGCTGCCACTTGTATCAGAATGTCTGCTATACTCTCTCATCCCTGCTGACTTTTTCACATATGCAGATAAACCTGAAGGGTTGATACCTCAGTATTAAGAAATTAATGTCACTGTTTCACATCAGAGTTGGACAGTGGAGCATTTTCAAACTAAAATCATCAGGTAAGACCATCTTCAGAACAATTCAAGACTGTAGTAGAATCTAACCTAACATACATGTAAAGTAAATCAGTGGGATGATGCGGTTTTTTTCAGATACGCTGTGAGAAAGCTTTGAACTAACAAAGTCCAACCACCAGGTGGCAGCGCGTGCGCAGCTATAAACTCAGGCAGCTATAGATACAAAATGACTCGAGACATGAGATACAAGCGAAAAATCAAGCTCAAGCTGGACTTCCTCATTTTCCTGACACAGAGAACTTTTCCTTGTGTCGGTTTTTGTGTGTAATGGTGAAAACCACCTGTTGAACTACACATTTGACAAATCTGATGCATGACGCACGACGCGCACCGTTGCAACTGCGCACACTTGCATTAACGTTGCCTTCAGGCAACAAACGGCCTGGAAAAGATGAGCAGCAAATAGGGTGCAGCTAATTACAGACAAGCCATGGAGAAAGTACATTTGACTGGCAGCTGCGGTGCGTTTTGTTATTGGTCCCGCTTGGATCAGATGCTGTTTGAATCCGCCTACATCCTTCATGCTGCCCAATTGGCTCTCCAGAAAATACACGGAGGGTGGACTTAATTTTTTTCCTTCCACCCCAACCCGGCGTGTCGGGTATATAAATCAGGGTTCAGCTTACAGTCAGTTGGGGAAATTTTCATGTTCCTTCCCGGCGGGTGGTGTGCTGAGCCTGAGAAGACTTGGTTTATTTAACCAGCGCGCCAAGAAAGATTTTCCTCAGGTTACCTCGTGGTTCAGGTCAGTCTGCATCCTTTTATCTAAAGCCTCTGTAGCGAGTACTCACTATTATTTCACTAGCAGGAAGTCAAGGTCATACTGATGTAATTCGGGCATTACAATGCGGCAAAATGACGGTGATGGTTCATGTTGTAGTCGAGATGTTTTGTGTATTTTTGTTGGCTGCTAGAAATCCAGTTTTGTTCAGTGGATGATATGAGACACAAGCTGCCTCTATTTCATGTTTCCTGCAACCTAGCTTTACTCTGTGTAGGGGGGGTGGGGTGGCGGCGGGGCAGGAAGGATATGAATTGGTTTCTTTCTTCTGTGTTTTTTTTTTTATTTTCACCAAGCTGAAACTGTATTTGAAAGAGTCGAGTGTATTAGGCCTGGATTTGTTGCAATTTTGCAGCATCAGAGCTCATCGTGTGCACCTTTCCTACAGTCTCTCATGTTTCTTCAATCCCTCTTGCAGATCAGCCACCTCTAAAACATCAAGCAGCCCTGCCTTAAACTCCACCTGCCAGCTCTTTACTGTAACCAAGCAAACCTAAAGCCTTCAGAATGATGCAGATCAGCAGCGACTCCGCCAGCAACAAGCACTCCCTCATCAACGTCATGCACCGCTTCATAGCAGCTGCCAACAATATGGACGAGACCATCATGGTGCCCAGTCTGCTGCGAGACGTGCCGCTGGAGGAGCAGGCGGCCAGCCAGGTGGAGGCCAACAATAACAATGAACCGCCGTGTCCCAACAAGCAGAGGGATATGTATGAGCACTACCTGCTCCTCAAGTCCATAAAGAATGACATGGAGTGGGGTCTGCTGAAGAGGGAGATGAGCAGCGGCGCCAGCTTCCTGGAGATGGCGGTGAAGCAGGAGGAACAGCAGCCGGTCACCGGGGATCTGCTCCCGGATGACAACTTGGACCTGGAGCATCAGTTTCATTATCACCTCAGAGGACTGTTTGGAGTTCTGTCCAAGCTCACAATGCAAGCAGACCACCTCACCAACAGATACAAGAGAGAAATCGGAGGAGGAAACTTCATGAGATAGAAGTCTCTACTGTCCCCCTCCCTCCCCACCCTGACTGCTTGACCTCCAACAATGGGATGTGTTGAAGGGGCCCCCCCATCTCTTCTTAATAGATCTCAATGGACAGTGAACTGACCAGGGCAACCACTTTGTGACTTCTCACTCCTGTGTAGCGACACTCCAACTTCCCTCTTCTTCCCCAAACAAAACATACCTGAAACCAGTGACGCCTGCACATGTCTACCTGCGCCCGTTCGTCAGTGCAGTGGTTTGACATTTCGTGCTTGGTGGAGGTTAATTGAATCTGTTCCCAAGTCCAAATGAAGCACAGCTTTGGTTTATGCAGAAACTTTCCCACCCTTTTTGTTTTTCATTTCAAATTTGAACGTGAATTTGTCATCAGATCGATGTCTGATTGTGAATAAAAGGTTTGACTGTAGGAGATATTGAATGCTGGTTATTCTGTCCCTCCTTTTTAAAAACATGAAATGATTTTAATGCTGAGCTGAAGGGCTCTTAACCCACAGAGGTTTCAAATCTTTCCACTTGGTGTTACTGTAACATGGTGTGCCTTGACTTTTTGTATACCCTCTTGCCCTGTTCAGTTAACTCCCTCATTGTCTGTCTGCTTAAATGGTTCATCACGGTATTTATGATGAAATGGCTCATTTGTTTGTCCTTGGATATTTCAAAACCAATTTTATATTGACGCAGAAATGCAGTAAAAGTGAAATAAATAATTGGAAACTAAATTTTTTTGGCTTTGTTTCTTTTTGTCACTGTCAACAGGAAGGATGTTAAAGGTGTTGATGCCATTTCCTTTAGTAGTTCCTTTTTTAGAAACTTTTTTCCCCCAATACAAGTTGTGTAAAGTGCTTAAAGCCTGAGCAGGAATGTGTGGTGATGCATTTTGACATGCCACAACATGGAAACTACAACTGACTCAGTTTTTTTCCTCTCTCCAAATGTAGGGCAAGTTTAGCAGCTTTATATAATGTTGGTGTTGAGGGATTTGCCTAAAGATGTAAAGCTGTGTTTGCAAAAGAGGTCATGGCTCTCCTTAGACACTCTTCCATGCTGTTTTTGCAGACAGGTGTGCTGATAGGCAAATGTCCTGCAGTAATGTTTTTGTAGCACTTTAGTAGAATATCATGCAGCCTGTTCACCTTTTGGGGTGCAGTAAAGTGTTCCCCCCTAGTTGCAGATGCGGTTAAGCACCATCAATAACATGTTTTTAACAAATATCTAAGTATTGCAATTCAATGTAGTTAACTATTCGATTTTCATAGGTTTCTTCAGAAAATGAATTACAAACTGCATTTTTAAAACAAAAAATAGGAGTGGTTTTGTGCACTGTTTTCCTTACAAGTCGGCTTGCTTTAAGACCAAATACTTAACGATTAAATATGTAATTGTGCCTATATCGTCACAAAGAATCAAGATGTAACGGCTCCCTTCAGTCCTTAACCTATTTTTATGGTTATTCCCTTCTTAGTCTAATAATTTTGTTGACATTTACACAGTCCACTAATCATCTGAAATGGTGGGAATAATGGCTGAAAGAGGGCCATAAAAAGCTGTAAAGTGCATTGACCTATCAGAAGTGATAAGACTTTTTGTTGAGACAATAAACTTGTTAAAAAATAAATGGCACCCTGGTGGCACAGACATGATCTTTAAACCCTCTGGAGGAGATTTAGACTAGATATCAGTCACACATTTCTGCAGCTTTGTCACATTGAACATGATGCCAGTGGAGTATAAATGAAACATCAAATTGATGTATATGTTGCTCAAAGCGGTTGCCCTCATCAGCTGCCACATCTATCCATCACTGAGTGGAACCCTCCCCTTAGCAACAGCTCCACTAAGAGCAGCCAATCCGTTTGCAAAGGGTTTTTTCTCCTCTCTCTCTCCCTCCTCCCCCCCCCCTCTCTCTCAAAGGCATAGCTGTGATTAAGAGATTGTAGTGCGATGAAGGGCATCCAGGAAGCAAGTGGAGGGCAGACATGGTCAAACAAACTGGTGCTCCCCTGACCAGCAGCAGCGAGGACACTGAGGGCAGAGAGTTTGCATAAAAAGTGCTGCATGAGCCCTGTGGTGGTGAGAGGCTGTAGTCCTCTGTTTTCACTCACAATGGGCCATACAAATGGCTGCAACTCAAAATGGCTGTGCTGGTCAGTGTGGCTCAGCCCACTCAGATTAACTGGGTCAACCAAACTGGTGACAGCTGGCCAGACAGCGAATGTGAATAGAAATGGGGTTTTTATTCTTTTTCTTTACAGCAAACCAATCTTCATATTTACTAGTCATTTAATCTATTATTGAGTCCACACATAAAGCAGCTATGATCTATATGATGTAGAATTACATAAACAATGTGACACCTTGAAAGTTGCTCGCAATTATGAACCTACAAATAATTATCACCTAAACCTTCAGCTCGCCTCGGCTTTACAGAGCTTTATAGCGAGTTTAAGGTCCTCGTTTTGCTGTCTGCTCCACAACTTTATTGTTTTGTTTCGCTCTCACCTCTCTCGCAGCATAATTTTCAGCTGCAGCAGTGAAAAAGCTGTTCTTTGTGAAAAAGCTCTAAAAACCCATTGTGGACTACCTGCTGAGCACCAAACAGCAGACAGATGCAGCTAGACACCAGCTGGTGAACAGGGTGGAGCATTTAGAGTCAGATATGTCCCCCAGAAATTGGTGGAGACCAAATACAGAGCTAAAAAGAAAAGTGAATGATGGATTTCTGTTCACCAGGTGATCAGAAACGCAACTCCAAATGTGTAATGATGTGTAAACAGGCAACTGTTCACCATATCAACTTAAAAGGTGGTGATATGTCAGCTGCAAGTTTACAGCAAGAGTTCAGTATTTTGGGAAATATGTATATTTGTTTGTTAGATAAGAAAATCATTGTATCTGTACACCTAATTTGAAGCTTAGCTTCAAACAGCTGTCTAAAGGTAACAAAATCTACCTACTAGCACCATAAATCTCACTCATTAACAAATCATATGGTTTAGCTAATTAGTACAAAACTGAAGCGTAAAAAAAAATTACCATTTTATGGAGGGTTGTTATAGTCCTGATTATTTCTTGGCTTTAGCAGTTACCAGGCAACCAGCAGACACTCCATGAAGTTACTGCACCCAGCCAAGAAACAGTCCTGCACAAAAGGCACTATAAAACAAGATACAACGTGTTAATCAGTGAGCTGTGAGTGCTGGTAAGCAAATTTTGTTAACTTTTGTTAACAGACAGAGCCAGGCTTGTTGTTCCCCTCTGTTTCCATTTTTAATGCTAATATAAGCTAACGAGCTGCTGGCTGCAGCTTCATAGTAGTATCAATCTTCTAGATCTACTGTAACTCTAATCAAGAAGAAGCATATTCCAAAATATCAAATTATTCCTTTGACACTGATTTATCTCACCCACTTGTAGCCTAACATTATTCTAGTTTCAGAGGTCAGGAAGAAGAAACTATGTGCATATAACTTAAAGAATATACACATATGTTGGCTACAAATCAAACTTACTTAAATCTGTTAACAAGAGTACCAATAGTGTAAGGGTGTGGGAGTGGAAAGAGTATAACACTAAATTATTTGTTTGGACGAATAATTCTTGTTGTAAATTAGTGACATCTCTTCAAATTTATGCTGTAAATGTGTATTTTCCATTATGTTCTCTCTCCAGACAAATCTCAAAGGGCTTGAACCATGACAGTGATATTCTGTAATACAGCTTTTACTGCTACTGCACAAGTCTCCCCAGTCACATTAATGTCTTGAGAAACCTGAGAGCAAATGGTTGCAACCACTCAGTCTGTGCATTGCAGACTTGAAATGGCTCCAGGTTGTGGGGAAGATGTGCTGTTTCATCATGCACAGCAGACATTTACAAAGAGTGTGAAGCATCATTCCACTTTATTCTTAAACGTTAAATAGCATTTTCTGTGCATTATAAAATCTGTTTATGATAAACGCTTATGGCTTTATAGATATTGGCACTTTGATGTCAAGTGTTGTTTAGATATGATGATCTGATGCTCGGGGTGAACCGGGGTGTTGCAAGCGGTTTTGGGCTCAGTGTAATGTGACCGACAGATCTTGGGTCATAGTAGACATTTAGTGTTGAAAGGCCTCTTGAATCTCTGTGCGGTTGGCAGGTCTTTGCCCTGCCAGGCCTGCCAACATGAGGCTGCGTGACTACAGACTTGGCAGACAATGGCAGTGCCTGCATAATGCCCATTCCTTGGCAGCGCGCTTCTTCACTTCAGCAGCAATGTCCGTTGCTCAACGGCTCTAAAACACCTACCTGACAGGCATAAAGCTCCAGACACAGCAGGGATTATTATTTTATGAGGGACAGGTCGTCAACCTGATACAAGTGCTGGAGGAGGGTTACGTCTAAGGGTCAATAATGTGATTCTAAAAAAAGGCTTGTATCTGCACGTACAGTAAAATCCCCTACACCCTGTTTGCTCTTATCACTTGGTCAACCTTTCTCAGACTTTTTTATAGTGGCAGCGCTGCTCCCTGAATAAACACCTGAATGCATTCACTGTTTTATTTGTTTTAATATTCAGGCATGTTTCTGCAAACCTTTGACTTGACTCTGAAGTCAAACAACAGAGACAAATATGTAAACCTGAAACTGTAAGTGCATTTAGACAGAGGCTTAACTTACTGACAGTGGTAGAAGAAGTATTGTGGTCTTTTGCATAGAACACTTTTAATAAAGTAAGATTTTGAATGCAGGATTTATTGGATTATTGGATTACTATTGGATTATTAAGTACTAAGGGTTTCACACTTTCTAATAATTCATCAGGTTTGCAGATATAAACGTTAGTATGACATCAATAAAGGATCTTGCGTTTCTCATTTTTCAATAAGCCATTAGCAAACATTAGTAACCTGCAATTATAAAGGTTAATAAGTCATTAATAAAAGGTTCTACAGTCCATCAAGCCTGCAGTTGCAAATTTTAATAAGATGTTTAATGGATTTTGGTCCAGATGCCCTGCAGCCTTTCCCCAGAGGACAGGCAGTCTAATGAATCAAAGAGCCATCTTTAAAGACAAGCAAAGGGTCACGATAAAAGCAAGATTTTACACAATCTGGCAAACCAAAAGTTGTTCTTATTAATGGATTATAACAGAGCTATAAAGCAGTAAAGGTGTTATTTTTACAGTTTATAACTTCTTTATAAAGGGTGCGTCATCAGAAAGTGGGCCCCTCAGGTAGCTGTTTAACTTGGTCTCAAGGTAACTGTTGCTTGTGATTAAAAACCAGTTTGTTGTTGTGTAATGTGATGCATGTTGCTGTATGCAGTGGAGTTAGTGTTGCTAGGCACTGCCATGGCGTAAAATCGACTCATGTGAAAGACCGTGGAGCCCACATTGTTGTGCATGGCTCAGACTGACAATATGCATCCTTGTGCTGCAGATGTAATGAGAACCAGCACGCTCACTGATGTCATTAACATTTCTGTGCGACTGATGTTTCCCAAACAGCACAAGAGCTTCGTGGTCACAAAAACATCTGTGAAGAAAAACAAGACTTCTTTAGAAAAATAATTTCTGGAAGGATTATATCCATAACTTATGACGTGAGTCCCTTGGTTATGATGTCATATAATAAGAAAGTTAAACTGTCAGCAAATGAATTCAAGTCTTTTTTAAAGAATATCGTTAATACAAAGTATTTATGCTGTCAACATGGCTCAGAAACAGGTCAACCACATACTAGTAGGTGAAAAACTGTGGCTTGTTTTTGTTTATGTTTAACTCCATGTGAACTTTGTACTGTGATCAATTAGGATTTGAAAGTTACCTAATGTCTGAATGGATTTAGCTTCAGTCAGTAGCTACTGTTTTGATTAAGGTCTGAAGTGTAGGTCTAGCATAGAGGAAGTGACTTCATGGCACTATGTGGCTCTAAAATCAGGTACTAGGGCATTCTGTAAAATGAGAACAAAATGTATTAAGACTGAAACTTAAAGGCCTGGTTCTCTGCAGTTATAAACTTTGTGTTTATTAAAAGGCTACATACATTGTTTATTCACTTTGATAATAGAATACTGAACAAACAACTCTAACTAAATCAATAAATAGCTGCTTTTATGTAACTCCAAAAAGCCGGCAGCCCGCGCTGGACTCATGTAAAAGTACCCCCCACCCTCCTACACCTTAAGTATAGACTAAAGGAGCTATGTTGTTCTTGTTGTCGTTTTGTATCTCTTTGTAGTATTTCTGCAGTTCTACACTTGTTTTATATCGTTCTTGGTCGTTTTGTGTCTTTGTGATAATTTTTTGTCTCTTTGCGGTTGTTTTTTTCTTTCTTTGAGTTTCTATTTCATGTTATTGAGGTTGTTTTTTGGAGCTTTACTATCATGTTTTGTCTGTTAGTAGTTGTTTGATTGACTTTTCACAAGAAATTATAACAGCCTCCTCATAGAGGATTGGCCCAAGTATATGTTGTATATAATACAATTACTTAAGTAAGTTGTGGTGCATTGTGGAATTAGTACTTTTACTTGAGTAAAGGTTTTGAATACTTCTTCCACCACTTATATTGCAGACCAACATGCTGATCAGTATATATTGGGGGTTACTATTCCTACATTATAATTTTGACTTTTGAACAAGGTTCGACTAAGACACAAAATATTACACCTGTTAATCCTGTGTATTAGTGTAGGTGTCTGGTTCCAGATGAAAGCTGCCGTCCTGTTTCACAGATTCGGATCAGACTCAGCTCTTTTGTCTTGTCAGCATGGAGATGCAGCTGTGAAGCCGGGAACACCATGTTCTCTTTTAGCAGAAGCTTTCTGACTGAACCCCCACAACACAGAGGCACCGCCCCCCTCCCTGCTTTTCCCTCGATTTTATGATGACCTGGGCCAGACCGTATCTTTGTGTTCTCTGTTGTTTGGGTTACAAAGGAGTTCCTTGCTGGTGAAACTCAGTCCTCTCACATGGGAGGGGAAAATACCGAATTCATTTAAAAGCACAAGAAGGCCTATTTTTTTTTTTTTTGCTGAAGAAAATCCATGTAGCCATGATGTTACACTTACAAAACCCCTCAGAGCATGTCACTCTGCCGCCGCTGGTGACCACCACAACACGATCAGTATTTGCCTGCTCTGTGCAGAACATAACGGGGAGGAATGTATAAGGTTATGTAAGAGGCGAGTGGGTGTGGAGTCCAGCAGGAGCAGCTTACAGCCTGACACAGACTGTCTCTGAGAGCAAACAATCCCCTCAGCCCAGCCTTGTCTACTGCGCACACACTCTTTTAAACCCTGTCGCTTATATAGGTCAATACAACCTTCTGTCATGCTCACAATACATACATGCACAGAGTCAGGATGGGGTTTCAAGAGGCTTGTGTATAATGTCATCATATATGGATCATATGATTTTTCAAAGATGATCTCTGAGCTTTTTGGATGTAGTGGTAGAAACATTCAGTCTACATTCAGTCTTGGTCTAAAATGTAGTGAAGTATAAAGCTGAATATTATTCAAGTAATATACATCTACCTAATAATTGTACTTAGTTACTGAGAGTAAATGTACTTAGTTACTTTCCACCAGTTGGCTCATGTCTATAAATGTCTCTGTTCCTCAGGTCCTCATTTACTCTAATTATGAGGTAGCTGGGTGATAACAATCAGGGTCATCTCTTGCGGGTGGAATCCTCTGCTCTCAGTGACCCGGTCAGTGGGCACCACAGCGAGATAAAAGAGACGAGTTTTCTGCATGTCAGTGCCTGAATCCCTCTCTGACTGCTGCGTTCAATTTAATCTGCAAGACGAGGGCGAGGCAATGGCACGGCTTTGTGTGCGGGTGTGTTCGCCACGACATCAAGGCCTCCATTGTCAGTGCTGCTACTGGCAACTTAGACAATCCACAGGAAACACACTGATCAGATTCCCAACATCAGAGTGTGTGTTTGTAGTGTGTAGCTGGGGTTTTAGCTTCTAACAAGAGGTTTTAATGTGGTTGTCAAGTGTTTTTGTTCGCTGGTAAGAAACCGACAAGACCTCAAATATCATATGAGAAGAAAAGAAATAAAAGAGTGGTGCCTCAGGTTGTTTCGTGTCCAGGTGACTGAGTTTTGTGAAGCAGGTACAGACTGGCTGAAATGTTGCCTAAATACAAAAGCAACACTAACTCTTAACACGTCAGCTGAAAAATTCACTGCACAGCACTTAAATAAAGATTTCTCTCTTTTTTTCAGCATTATGTTTCATCTGTTTTCAACTCCAACACTTAAACTGACACATCACTTTGACCCCTTTCAGTGCAACAATATTATACATACAAAGCATTAACATCTTAAGACATTTTCACCTGTTAATCAGTTTTTGTGAGCACAACTTTCAGTGTAAGTAACCACACTTTAGCAAGAAGTCACACTTCCGCTGCTTTCAGTGCTTTCATATCAACTGACATTTTAACTGATTTCATTTTTTTCACTTCAGCTGAAAGAGAGCCTACAAACTAGCAACTCAGCTTACAGCTCGTAAACTAAGATTTTATGTTTTTAGCAATTACACTTTAGCTGCTTTCAGCTCTTACATTTCATTAACACCTCAGCTCCTTCCAGTGCTTCAACTTTAACTGACACTTAATTTTACTATTTCAGTGTCTCAGCTTAAACTGCAACTCCCACACAATATTATCATGCAACTGCCGCATCAACTGCTTTCAGTGTGTTAGGCAAATATTACTAATTAATAATAATAATATAATAATAACAGTAATATTTGATTTGCTAAGGATCTCCATGGTGTCACTGCAATAGGCTTAACAGGGACTGGTAATGATTACAGTCGGCTCTGGCTTCTGATTGGTTAAAATATGTAACAAGCTGCTTCTGTTTATTGCTAATTTTGTTGAAGCTCTGGAGTTGCTTTCATGGTTTAGACGTCTGATCAACTGCTTTCATTTTGTACACTTCAGCTGACAATATAACTGCTTCCAGCTCTAACGTTTCAACTGACACCCCAGCTCCTGTCAGTGCTTTTAACCTCGACTAACACTCCTGTAGGAGCTTCAACATTATTTCACATGCAGTGTGTTCAAGTATTTGCATCTGCAGTTTTCAGTGGAGTTCTCCTCTGGTTTGCTCGACCTTCACGTAGATACAAACACAAAGTGCAAAGTTAGCTAATTTTAACTAGAGTTCATTAGTATCTCAGGGTGACTGGGTTTCTTGTGCACGTGTAGCCTGGCTGAAATGTTGGCTACATGCAGAAGCTAATTCAGATGTCTGGACAAGGTCAGCGCCATTGCAACATAGCAAGTTTTTGATTTTCCCCCTGGGGTTATATTTAGAGCTGTAAGGGTGAATCCATCATGTCAAAGATAGCAATTGGATGGATGAAACACCATTAGATGTCTTCATATTAACACGAACAAAGGACATTTAACACCTGTATGCAGACTGTTATTTCAAAGAGCTGTAGCTTCTATAATTTATCAGCGTGTTTTAATATAGAGCCATGCTGTGTATACAGACATGCTAGAGACTCCTGCAGACGTGTCTGGCTGGGGAGAGAGAACACCTTCATCTAAATCCTCCTGATCATAACAAAAGAGCCCTGTGCAGTCTCACAGGATGAGAGCAAGTTTGATCTGCCTCTAACACTAAAACATTCCCCAAATGTCCAAGGGACAATCCAGACAGATTACAGTGCTTATTCTTCCATGTTTAAGATTCTGGTCAGTGGCCGACAGAGCAATACAACAAACTGCTTTCAATGGGAGCTTAGAGAAAAAGGAAGTATCTAGACTGAGCTTTAGATGCAAGCTAAGTGAGCAGGACTTCCCTCTTCTGTGTTTTTTCTTTTTTTCAAAGAGGACTGTTACATAACCCGAGCCAAGCGCCGTTAACAGAGACAACAGATGTCCTCAGTGAAACCAAGGCAATGTGGGAGCCGTTTAGAGAAACTAATTTTCATAACAAATATTACACAGACAGGCATGAATTAATCATTAACAACCTGAAAAACCTTTTGAAGGGCGTGTTGGCACGTCTTCCTTGTGCTGGATTTAAAAGACAGGATTTAGTTTTATTGAAAGATTTTGTAAAAAAGAAACATGTTTTTTGTTAAATGAGAGCCCACTCACTTACACATGAACTTAATTTGATATATCTATCATGTACTTCTCTGCTAAACGTCTCTTTCCCTCGTATCCCTTTGTGTCCCCATATAAGAACAATGCAAAACCCCCAACAGGCTGGCCTCCCTTCCTCTTTCCATGTCAGTCTGTCAGTAGGTCTTGTACAGACTTGCCCTCGTTTTAAACCAATCAGACTCCACTGCCCCACTATACGAGGCCAATGAGCGGTGGGGCATGGCAGGGGCTTGGTGAAGGGGGTGGACCTGAAAGCTCAACACCATGTATGATGTAAGGAAGCTTGATTTACAGGAGAGGCTAAACTTCCCAACACTCCCGAAGCCCTCAGAAACGTGATCACTTCACTGGAACAGCTCGAACCTTCTGGATAAATTTTGCCACAGTGAAAAAAAAGTACAAAAATACTGAACTTCTGAAGCTCCAATGTCAAACTCAAAAGAATTTTCTTTCCACAGTGTTTTAGAGCCAACTCTTCATGTACAACTGTATGTACATAATAACAAACTTCCACCAGATATAAATCTACGTGATACAGGCTCAAATCTGCAGCAGCAAATCTGCAGCAGCCACATGTTACCACTGCTGGGAGATAAAGCCCGGACACAGCAGTGACTGAACTCGAGTAACCTCGTGGGGACTGCACAGGTTGCACTGTGGTTAGGATCATCTGTACCATGGGGCCCTGCGAGGGGCGACGACTGGTGCGTCACATCTCAGTACAAAGAAGCATCTCACACTGAGGCATCAAACAGACGCCCATATTCTCCCAGGAAAATGTTAAGTTAGTGGCTCAGATCATTTTCTATCAGTTGATCTTTAATTTAAGATGGAAAATATCAACTGTAATTTTTATTAGCAATGTTCTATAATATAACTGCAAATTAAGTGATAAATACAAGAGATAATCAAGTAAAGCCTGATTTAATGACACAATGTTTAACCATCTATGCTGAGTGCCATAGCATCAGTGAAACAGTACAATCGCACGCTCCATTATTATAAGGGGTAATAATTGTGAATTCAGAGAAATTCTCATGAGAATTTTATTTGGATATCACATTTTTTGCGCGTCTAGTCACTGAGGGGAGAATTTCCCAATGTGAACAGCTGCCCTGTGGGCTAAACAGAAGTCGTAACATGTCTCACATGATGCCACCTCCTGGTATTTGGCTCAGTTCCTTCACTGCATGAGGCTCTGTCCTGTCTCAAACAGTACTGTCACAACAGCAAAGCTGCAGTTAAAACACTTTAAAGACGCTGAAAAGCTGTCATTGTCTTTGTGTGTGTGTTTTGGATGTGATCTTAATCGTGTGAAGAGCTTCTTACTCCAAAATAGATGGATCTTTGCTCTCAAAGGATTGAAGCTGAGTTATCTATGTAGTTAAATGCATCTTGTGTGCTTTTTCATGAAGCAAAACAATAATCTTATGTCAAATCACTAGTAACTAATGGATTTATGCTTACTGAGATCAAACTGAAGAAAAGTAGGCAGCAGATTGATCCTTTCAATTTAATATTAACTGAGTCAATGTCATTGGTTCCCTCTAGTGGATAAAATAAAGTCAGGAAATACAGTCAGTATGTGGTACTAGAAAGCAGTGTTGCCAGAGTTGACAGTTTGACGTTTGAGCTACTTTTTTATCTAATTTTATGGGTGAAAAATGTTTTTGGATGTTTCCACCAGATAAAATGTATAAATATATTCCAATAAGAAATCCCCTCATCTCATGTAAGTAGCATGATTGAGACTGAGGTTCAGCTTATTACATCTTAGTTCACACACACGCACACACGCCCACACACACACAAACATTTATAGCAACTGGGATGAACTGATTGGCTATTTTGAGGTCTGACTGAGGTCACCTAAACCTTCTGAGTCCTGAACCTAACACTTTATTCCTGACATTGGAAACAACTGCAAGGTCCACTTGGTTGCTTGTTTGGGGCTTTTGACAATATTGTACAGCACAGTCCTAATCAGCAGGTTGTTTGTTGAGTCGTCTTGAAACTGTAGAGGCGCAAACTTTTTATGATTTTGAGGACTTAGGGCTCAAAGAGAGACAATGTGAGTTTATATCAGTCAGATCTTCTCCAGGCACAAACAGCACCAACACAAACATCACATTCCTCACTCAGTAGCCATTACACCACTCAGTGGCCATTTCATTTGGTACACCTGAGCAGTCTGATGCAATCCAGTACAACTGCTGTGCCATAAAAGTCGACTGTAATGTTGGATGTTTGTTATAGAGATGTTAATTAAATGATGTTACAGCATCATGGTTGACTTTTTGGCTGTGATGTTGTATTGAATTGCATGAGATTGTACAGATGTACCAAATAAAGTGGGCACTGGGTGTATATTCATATCTAAAACAATATGACAATATGCAGCAGGTAGCCAAACTGAAAAGCCATTGGCCATAGTGCAAGGTAACCACATATGTGTGTTCAGAAAATAATGAAGTGATCATTAGTCTCAGATGTCCATAACTGGAATGCAAAGTAATGTGATGAAGTCAAAGAATTCATCAGCTCTGGAAAAGTCATCAGCTGACAATGACAATAAGCTGCCTTATAAGTGTTAATGAGTTAATGAAGGTCAAGCATTTGAAGAAAGACTCCTTTTTGAGGATCTGTTTGCTGGAGGGGTCGTATTTACTTCACTTCCAACATCAACAAAAATGTGAAATCTGGTCAATTGAAATGTTGCACAGCCAAAGTAAACAGAAAAACATTGTGGAAGCAGAGCGCAGTGTGGATTCTACTTTTTGGAACATGGATAATTATTCTCCGGAGTAGTTCTTGTAGGATTTTCACCTTTGTTTTGTAGCTTGAATGTGTAGACGGACAAAGGTTCCCAGCTGGAGTTGAACTGGTGGCATTGTGACACCATGGGGATGCCAATTTATGGGTTTTATTTATCATACTACAGATTCAGACCTGTTAATATTACTGTGAAGTAAAGCTTACTAGGCTCTTCTTCAGGTATAACACTGATTTCCTCTCCACATCTCCGAGGAACAAATTATCTGATTTAAAAAATATTTATTGAGTAAAATGAGGCCAAAGGGATCATTTGAAAAACGTGTAAAGTCATTATAATAATCTGACTGACAAAACAGAGATAAAACTATGATTCACAATCATGCTTTATTCTTGTTGATTTCTTATAAAAGAATCAAATAAAAGTCTCTTTCAAGATCTCACACGCTGCTCAGTCTTTCAGTCTTGCTGTATCCCGTTTTCTTTAACTAAACTATACTTTTCTTTGCACCATAAGTCTCTTCATCTTAAATATCTTTTATTAGTTTGTGACTTCAAACCAAAACTTCATTGATTGTCAACACAAAATCTATTTTAGCACCAGTACAATAAAACTGTACTTTTGCTGTTTTGAAATACTGTTTTTGAATGAGGGAAGAAAATCTCAGAATAAAGGGATCCTAATAAGTACATTTCAAAATGAAGCACCAACCATACAAAGCAACTTTTTCATAGATAGGCTTGTCAGATACACAAGAGGTCAAATATATTAATGACTATTAAATTAAGCACAACAAACAGTGTAAATAAAACACTGCAACACAAAGCACTCTAGGATCTGGAAACACCATATCGGGACGTCAGGGACAGTCGTGGCTGCAGTTAAGAGGGCGTCTCAGCTCCTTGGACACAGGAGCAGGCTCTGGACTCCAGAGATGGTACAACTTTTCCTCTCAGAGAGATCCACAGGATTCTGTATCAGTTCAGGAGGAGTGCAACCTGGGAAGTGGAGAACACTACTATCTGTCCGGTTCTGTAAACAAACTCTCAATCTCAAGGTCCAAAAAGACATTATTTCAGACTGCGCGCAGGGACTGGGACAGCTTAGTGCTACCCAGACTTACTTTGTGAGATGTGGAGGAAAAATAAACAACCTAAGGTATTAGGTCCGTCCAGTAAAGATCTCTGGAGGATGATAAAGTGAAAAATGAAATGGAGAAAGAAACTAAAAAGGAAATGAGGCTCTCAGCTGGGCGGGTGATTATGTTTGAATATTATGTGCCGTCGTCTCTTCTCTGCAGGTCTCCAGGTCTCGCAGGTTGACAGAGAAACCATCCGGGCCAATGGCCTCCCTGACTTAAGCGTCTTAGCTTTACGCAAGAGTTCACCAAGATAAAAGCCTTGGATTATCTCCCATCGGAAAATATCGCTTTCCCTCAGGAACAAACTCAAACAACAAGTCCTAAACATAATCTGGCCCTTGCAACTAGAATCCATTTATATAACCAAATGTGTTACCCCTGATGGCAAGATATACATATACACTACCATGTACATACATAATCATTAAAAAAAGGTTTGCTCAATAGTTCTCATGTATTCAAATATACCTATAGATAGGAACCTGAAAGCTGCTTTCCTGCACTGACCACTCCTGTGTGCAGGTCCTTGTGATCACTTCATCACCTTCTGTCTGAGGTCAAAGGTTATCAGTGGAGTGTCAATTCATTGCTGTAGCTGGATTTAAAACCCATGACCCTCGTTACATTGGACGGAGAGGTTTCCTTTGAGCTGCTGCTTGCAGGAAGGACTCGGGTTGACTTTGTCTGCACGGTGGAGGAGTGCGTTGCAAGAGAGGCTATCGGCTGTGAGGCTTCCCTGTGTTTGTCAGCGTCTCTTCCTCCTCCTCCTCTTCCTCCTCGTCTTCTTGTATGATGTGAATGGACGAGCCCAGTAGTCTCTGGAGTTCTGGTACACAACGAACCAGATCCACAAGCCCCTCTTCCTCCTCTTCCTTGTCTTCCTCCTCCTTGTTATTGCCTCTGTAAGGTGAAGCTGAAGCGGAGCTCACCTGGCTGACCGATACCTGTCTCCAGAGCTCAGCGCGTGACAAACTCACCACCTCCAAGTGCGGGTAACGTGCCCGGAAGATCCGCGACGACATCTTCAGACGCTTCAGGACGTCTGTCAGGAGGAACCAGTTGCAAAAGCTGCAAGAAGAAGAGAAATGTCTGGTATTAGTCATAAGTTGGTGGGTAAGAAAAAACAAACAGAAAAGTTTTGCCAAAGTTTTACATCAAGTTTTACAGCATAAAGGAATCGAGTTACATCTGTGTGGTTAAATAGCTGAAAAGAGAAATTAAATGAAAACGTTACTTTGTGATTAGTTCAAGCTCTTAAGAGTTTACTGCAAAAAACAAAAACAAACACTGCAGCCATTCTCTGTGATATCAGTAAATCAAACTCTGAGGGCAGACACGAACAACATGGACAAAAAGAGCAGAAGATAATGTGGATCATAGTAAATCCTGTAGAAAATGCTGACTTAAGTTAAAATTAATAGTTCATTAGACATTTTTATTGCTAGACAGGATGCAATTCTATATCTGTTCCACAGTCCTAACAGCCACTGTATGAAAGAGATCAATGAAAACCAGTAGATATTATTGATATGGTCAATAATTATTTACCAAGTCCATGGATTTATTAACATTTATATAACATTTTTGTAAAATTTCCCAGCAACATACAGTACTAATAATATCATTATTTAATCATTAAACATGACCTGGATCTGGAAAATTAAAAAAACAGAAAAGAAAAACGAATCAATTTAAGCTTTACATGGAAATTGAACATAAGGTCTGAAACAATAGGAGTGGGGATTTTTCCAAACAGTTTCTGCCAAAAAACACATGAAAAAACATTTTAAATGAGCGTTTGTTCCTATGGCAACCTTGACAGTAAATAAAATGTAAGACTTTTTAATACAGAAATCAATGCTTTTTGAGACTTTTGAAGACTTGAATATAGATGTTTGGCAGTTGACATTTCATTCTTGGATATTCTACTGAATACACCCCATGGTGAGTTTTACAATAGTTTATACTTGCAGCTGTTGCCAAGGAAGGAAATCAGTCTAAAATATAGTACATGATAATGAAACGTTTTACACTGGTGTCATGTATAAAATAGCACCCTTAAAAACAACTACAAACCTTAAATTCTGGTTTACATCAGATGCTACACATTGGATGCTATGCATCAGTGTTTCCCTTTTTTATAAGTCATCAACAACACTGATCTCACTGTACAGATCTAATGAGGATCATCCTGTGCACACGAACTAACAGACTGCAGCAGTGAAGATGTTGGCAGGATGATCAGGAGGGGAAGTGATGCAATTATCAAAAGTACATAACCACAGTGTATGTCTGTGAAATACTGGAGGCAGAAAAAGTAAAGCTCTAAGCTGAAACTATTGCAATACATCCATGAGTCAGAGCTATCAGTATCCACTCTCATCATAGAGTATTTGACATAAATTGCTCTCATTTTTGAAAGCATTGTGTAACTACAGCTAAAGTGAGATGGCAAATGCTAAATTTTAAGGGGAAAACGTAAATAGCTTTAGCTCCAGTCGATGTAGTTATGTGTCTGACTCACTTGCACAGTTTTGCACAAGCAATGCTTGCTATCAGGTTCAGGTGTTCTCCAAAAATCATTATCAGATGCTGATTATAAGCTTCAACACATTTTTTGTTGTTAAAATAAATTTAGAGGATTTTGGTTTGTCTTTATCTTTATATTACGAACAACGATGTTTGTGAACTCACCCCTGTGTTAATGAAACCTGAACGTGAAAGCAGGGTAGGAGAGGCTCCGAGGAGAACTCAAACAGGAGACAATCTTTGTCTGAGTCCCGCTCAGTCGTATTCTCCTCCAGCTCCTGATTCTGCTCAGACAGGAGGAAGTCCCAGCACGGCTCCTGGTCAGTTTCTGTGAAGAGAGGTTCACTGAGGTGAGAGGAAGAAGAGCGGACAAACTGGCTGCATCTGAGCTGCTACTAAGCTGCCTTGGTACATGTGGTTAGGACACCCTCTAGTGGTCTGTCAATTCACACCAACAACAATATGTATTCGACTGACTGCTGGTGATACTGATCAGTTGAATGAATACAAACATTATGGTTTCAGTTGCAGCTTGAAGTTAAGTACAACCTACACCAAGACACATGTATATGACAATAATGTTCACAAGTCACGTAATTTAAAGTAGTATTTACTGGTGGACTGTTATTTTTCATGTAAGCAAAAAGCATGGGACAGTAATCAGAGGCAAATTCAATGCACTTACTGTAATTACTTATGAAAACTTCAACACAATGAAACAGATACTTTGACACTTAAAAGTGATTTTAAGTTGTTATAAAACATCAACCTACAGTAGAGACATTAAGTGCAGTAACAAAACTATATAAAAGAATAAAACATGTGCAGCTACATGGGAAAACCTTAGACTTACAGAGTATTGATAAATTGATGGAATCAGCTGAAATAATTGACATCATTTTATTTACTTTGGGGGAGGCTTGCTCTTCTTTATCTTAATTATTTAGGTGTAGCTTGAGGATTGGAGCAGAGTAGTAGAATGTAGTATTAGGAGAAGTAGAATGAAAAATCCTTGATTTTTTTTCTCTTCCTTGATGGCGAGATAAAAAAAGTTTGTGTAGTTATAAATTACAAACATATTATCTTTCATCTCTCCAGTCTCCCTCAGTTCTTCCATGCAGCTCTAATCCTGCTCTTCCTTCACTGGATAACTGGTTCCCTGTGGCTGTTATGGCACACCACCGATGTTAGTACACAAGGCTAACATCATTCCATGTCCCAATGGCCAAGCCTGAGCCCAGCCTACAAACTAGCATAACTTCCCTGCAGCAACCTGGTCATTGCTCCAACAAGCCTCAACCTGTCTGCTTCACTGACGGTGGAGGAATGAGCTTACAACCACCTTTTAAACACCACACTTACAAATTCAAACAGAAGGTTTGATTCAGAGAGATAATCAGACTGATAGAAGGACAGGCAGATCAGACAGACACACAGACAGACACATTTCAAGCTTTCTTACCAAACAGGGAGCTGCTGTAGAAATCCCAGGGTAAACTGGAATCATGTTCATTGCGGCCTTCCAGGTCAGTGAAATATTCTGGAAAAAAAACAGTGTCTTGTATCATATTTTGATCCATGTTAAGTCTGCATGTCATTTCTGCCAGATTTGCACTACGTATAAGCTTATGACAATATGTAGTAAAAGAAAAATAGATAAAAAATTCAACAACACACTTATTGAAGTTTGATTTTGCGATAGGGTCTGTTATGCAGCTGCCTGTGTTACAGAGAAACCCAGGCATCCAGGCAGTGTGTGAAAAGCTGTATCAGCTCATGAGCTTTCATCTCTGTTTACCTGAGATGCTCTGTGTGCTAACTGTTAGCTGTTGACTAATGTCAACTGATGTTCACTAACTGTTGACTGATCGACTCTCGTTATTCTCCTACCATGTGCTGGTGAAAGGTCCTCAATACTGGTCAAACGCATCAAACATGACCATCAACAATGGTGTTAATATAAGTTACAAAGCAAAGAAGCCAGGTCTGTGTCAAGCTGGCTTAAAGATTTTCCTTGTGTCCTCTATGACAAGCAAGAGGGAGTCACGTGGGTCAGAGGTTTCTTAGCAACAAAGATGTGTAAATGATCATTTAATCAGTCATCCGAATCCTTGATGATCAATAACTGAAAAATTATTAGAAGCTTTTACAACACCAAATTAATGATTATTACCAATTAAAGGTTTATCTTAACTATCGACATGGATGGTTTTAGCACTGTAATTATATCCTAATAACAGATGGAAATCTCAGTGGTTATTACTTTAAAATATGAGTGCACATATGTTGTCATGGGTGACTCAACCATTCAACTTCACTGTAACTTCTTATTGACAAACAGTCAGCACATCGAGAGATAACACTGCAAAGGAGGATGGTAAAAGAAAAGACAGCCACAACAGTAACTGATAAGATGAAATGCTGCAGATGACAAGTGCTTGCACCCGTTTGTGTGAACTCAAACCTCCAAGCATGTCATCAAGGTGAGCTTCACCTTTTACTATGCTTCCTTTCTCCTATATAAAATAACTTGTTTCAACACAATTCCTGCTGTTAATCCTGAATGCATGGATCTGACGTCCCGGGATGTACAAATACTGCCAAGTCAGTTTTGTGCATTGCCAGGTAATATACTCTTGATCAATCAAATTCTTAATATCCATTAAAATGTCATTGCTTAATCAATTACATATATACTTGTCAACTGTTATCTAAAATGAAATGCAATATTAGTTTTGGATAGAGTCACATGTCTGACAGCGAGTGTCTCAAATATTTAATGTCAAGTCCTATGTGGATAAAAGATTTAGCAGCATATATGCTGCATGCAATTTGTGTTGTTTATTGCTCACTGTGCCACATGGGATGTAGTGGGAGTAGGCAGAATTTAATAAGTTGAGACATTGCTTAAACAGTGAATGTAAAGTTAGCAAATACAAGTTTTATTACTTAGTGACATATCTGATTTATTATAGCTATTGTATTGTTTTGTTTATTTTGTTTGAAGTGATTGATGATGATGTGAAAAGTAGAATTAAGATGTGTTAAATTGCACCTTTACAATGTAGAAATGTTTCTATCAATCCAAAACTGATGGAAAAGGAGGCAAAATAAAAAACCTACCTGTGAGGAAGGTCTTCATGCTCAGGCTATGTGCCAGTTTGACTGGTGTGTGTCCAGAGTAGGTGGCCAGAGTCGGATCTGCTCCGTGGTTCAGGAGCAACCAGACTATCGGTAAGTTATCACTCGCTACTGCATCATGAAGGGGCCTAGACAAAGAACAATCAAAACACAAATGCCTCTCAGGGATTGCACAATTTTGGATGAGACCTGAATCTGTTTGTAAGCTTGTTGTATACAAAGTTTCAAATGTGTGAATGTGAATGTACTACAGTAAAACACAAGTGAGACTAACTTTCAAACACTTTCCTGTCATTGACTGGAAACTTCAATTGTTTAAACAGGCAACAGGAAGCATGCACCTCACCATGATATGACCAGAATATAATCTTCATTTAATCATAACATACCTGTCAGTGAGTATGTTCACTTGTCACTATGTTCATTATTGCTTAAACAAGATTATTTTGTTACACAAGCCGTTTACAAATACCCCAGACAAGTAGTTAAATAATAGCTTTTTTTTTTTTTTTTTTTTTTTTTTTTTTAAATAAATACAACTTTTTACAACCACAACACAAAATCATGCACCATGAAGACTTACCGTGTTCCATCTTGAGCACTACAGTTGACATCTGCACCATGTTTCAGCAGCATCTGGACAATCTGAGTCCAACCTCGAGAGGACGCCTCATGGAGAGCTGTGTAACCGGCATTGTCACGCCGATTGACCTCCCTGATGTCCTTCTCAAGACAATACTGAACTACATCCTGCAGAACAGGAGTTGGACAGACACAGTGTCACATTAACATGTCTCCAAGAGGTACGCCATTTACTGGATTGAAATTCATGTCAGCAACACTGCACAAGTAAACAAGTGGGATTTTACCTGATAGCCCAAGCGGGCAGCACGCTGCAGCAAGGTCTCCCCAGCATTTTTATTGACAATCAGTCGACGAACCTCTGGAGGAACAGGTCTTTTGGGTGGAGACTCTGAACCACTGCTTCTTCCTGATGAGCCCTTCTTATTGGATGGGGATGATGGTAAACTTTTTGGAGTGGGTGGGGGGCTATCTGTTCTTTTTACATCAGCACCATCATCATCCAGGGCAAGTGAGGCGCCTCGCTTACCCAAGCCACTGCGTTTGGTCTTAATCTAAAATACAGATTTATTGATTAGATCACTGTGTGAAATGGAAGATCTCACAATGCAATGCCAAGTTATGGCAATAGTTTCCACTTAGCAAAGTCCTAAGCTGTATAAAAGTAGCTGCCATCATAAATGTTACAAACATGGCATTCTCTAGCCACAGGGGGGCACTGTAAGCTAATATATTTGTGGTACGTTGTACCTGCTCCAACCAACCCTTTACTTATAATAAACTATAATCCAACAAGCAGCAC
The DNA here is from genome assembly GCF_002814215.2 of Seriola lalandi dorsalis. NCBI lineage: Eukaryota > Metazoa > Chordata > Actinopteri > Carangiformes > Carangidae > Seriola > Seriola lalandi. The sequence continues at coordinate 153,494 of NW_019524594.1, read as the reverse complement.
CAGCAAGAGACGTACCTTCTGCTCATCACTGTCACATAAGTGCTTGCTTTTGAACTTTCTCTTCCCTGAAGGCTTATCATTGCACTCTGGAGACACCTCGCTCTCCTGGTAGCGGACTGATCCTGAGCGAGTGAATGAGGGTCTCCGTGGAAGAGGCTCTGGACTGGAGGCAGTGGGACTTGGACACTGATCTGTCTGTGGATCTGTGATGACAAATTAGATTGGAGATTGTCCTGATTGGTACCAAACAGATGAACCAAAACAAATTCCCTCATCTTATCTATGCTGTACTGATGCTGGTGTGAAGCAGCTTCATCCTCTTTCTCATGTGCCAAGCCTAACATGGAGCATGGAATATTTTAGGCGCTGTTTTTTGCCAACATCAGACAGACCGGTACTTCCTGCACCAATCATCCTTGGCTTCGCCATCTTTTCTGCTGAAACAGGGTAACTGCTGTCTGTAAGCTACTCTGCTGTGCTTTTTGCAATCCTATGCAGAAATATGCCATGTCTCTGTAAATTCTCTACATATACACCTTTATGATATGTGTTGTATCCACATCAAGAGGTACCTTATGTAGTCTCCTTGATTAGGATAATGACACACAGTTGGCGCCTCAAAAATAATCTGCAAACTGCATATATATGCTGTCTTCATAAACCTTATTGTTTGTTAGGTGTTACATTCATCTCAATATTTTGTATTTTCCAGTTGTAATATGTTTTATATGTTGTAACTGTTGCACAGTTTCAAAGGGTGTCACAATATTTTATTAATCCTTTCCCAATGTACTTCTTATGAAGATGTACATCCTCATTAAATCAATTTGTTTATATCTATTCAATTACAGAGGCCCCCAGCTAAGCTTTCTTTTGGTCAGTTATGAATCATATATCATTACATATGTCCATTAGTCCATTACTGACCGACCAGATATTTTTTTATGAACACTTTCAGGGCTCACGGATATCCTAATCTCAGCACCTTTATCCATGTGTTGTTCAAAATAATAATATATTTAAGTATATATTTAGGTAAATATCTAGGGTAAAACATAAAAATGTAAGGTTTTATTTTCATATAATTATTTTATCTAATACTCAGGCATTCCTGAAAGAAAAGTCCCGTTACTGGGAGCATCTGAGCCTTGAGAGATTAATTATAAAAAAATAATAGGGCTTGAAAAACAAATCTACAAAAACATTGTAAATTGGTCAGTGTATTATTTCTAGTTCAAAAAGACTCACTGAAATCAAAGATCAAGCAGCTTAAGTTGATTAAATCATGAAATGATGTCACTGCTCTGAACAGACATTTCTAAAGAGAAAGTGAAGAGAAATGTTATTCCAAAGACTTGAACAGAGCTGCATCTATTGTCAGAACAGAGTCATTCATCAGATATTTTTTAAAAGAATGAATAATCACTTAGTCTATGAAATGTCAGAAATGATGACAAATGCCCATCACAAGCCAGCAATGCCAAATGTTTTGTCGCTTAGTCTGGTCAGCAGCCAAAACAGGATTAATATATAATGGTATTAAAACAGAACAACTCTGTGAAGCTGTTACCAACTAATGTTTGGTGTGTTTGCAGGACTAAAACAATTATTTGAACATTAAAAGCTGCAGTAATTTTCATCATTAACTTATCTGCCATATATTTTTACGATGAATCAATTAATTGTTTGGTTAATTGTCTTGTCAAAACAACTCATAGCTCAAAGATAATCAGTTTACAATTATATAAAACAAAGCCTATCAGCAAATCCTCATAATGGAAAACGCAGAATTAGGGAATGTTTGAGTTTTTTTTTTTCACCAAATCACTTAAACAATCAGTCAATTAGCAAACTAGTCACCAATCAATTTTCTGTCATTTAACTAATCGATTAATTGCATAATCCCTGAGACTCTAATCAAAATGTTCTGTAAATCAGTTGCTCAATCAACTTTTCATTTCAACCCTGCATTGTATAAAGATACTCAGATTTCATTAGTGACTAACAGCTGCACCTTTGATTGAAACTTGGGCTGCAAACAGTTAATTGAAACTGATCTTTGGAGAGAAACTGAGAAACTGTACCTGCTGGAGTTCCACTGTCCTGTCTCAGGGAGTCAGATTCTTCAAGGTGCTCTCCATCTTCAAGCTTATCTTTCTCAGTGATGTAGTCCCCTGTCTGATACTTTTTGCTACGACAACGCCGACGTTTCTTATGGGCAGGTGTGTCACCCTCTGCACCGGTTGCCTTGCCCTTGCCCAGATGCACTCGTGCTGGCAGGGGATTTGAGCGAGGCCTCCCTCTCGGTCGGCGGGCAGGTTGGGTAGGAGTCAGAGGGGGTGATGGGGAAGCTGGGGGAGGAGGCATTGGTGGGGGTGGAGGGGAAGGCGTTGCAAAGCCCCAGAGGTCGAGTCGAGCTTCATCTGCTCGCCGTCGTCCTCTCCTCAGTCTTGGGAAGGAGCTCTCTGTAGCGTCTGTCTCCTTACTGGGTATCGCAGAGCTATTGAGAGAGACTGGAGTCTCTATACTCTGAGGACTGCTGCCGCTATCTGTAACTGATTAAATCACATTGGATTGTTACATTCACACCAGCTTCTATGCATAGAGGTATGACTGAGACATCAAAAATGCCATTCAGACACTATGACTGCTTCATACACATCAACCGCCACACCACCCAGGCTATTTATCTCCAGAGCTAGCTTACTCTGAGATGCAAGAGTAATCCAACACCCTGTAAGAACGGTTAATGGCATTAACTGTCACAGAATTATAAAAAACAAAGAGTATACCTGGTTTGTTGTGGGTTGGTTGCTCAACCTTGTTGGGACTGATCTTGTCCCTTGAAATCGACTCTTTACTCTGTGGGGAAAGTTTTCCTGCTGATAGACTCTGCTCCAACACAGGTGCACATTGTTTCTTCTGCTGAGATACAAAAAGGGACTGAGTCAGCATGCTGTATTGGATGCTACTGATCAAAGAGCTTTCATGAGATGGAGAGCATCAGACAGACCCACAATAAGGCCTTGGAAGTTAAATCATCAGTTATAGATACATTTACGAAAGGGGGGTCTGTATGGCCTATTCAGTAGATAAAATCTTAAAAAGGTAATTGTTACCTTAAATATTTCCACAAAATCCAACGAAAGGGAAATCATGAGAAATTAACAGAGATATTTTAGACATTAAAGGGACTTAAACCCATGCACACAGATCATTTACCTTCTTTACACAGGACACTTTGGTTGGAGTGTTTTCCACATCTTGCTTTTTCTTTCCAGCAGTCTTCTTTGACGGGTCTGTAGGTGACTTCTCCTTTGCTGGCTTCTTAGGACTGGTTTTCTTTTGTTTGATGGCAGCAGCTTTTGCTTTGGTTGGCGACTCCTCTTTGGTTCCGTTTGTTTTGTTCTCAAATTTGTCGCCTCCCCTGGCACACTGGCCTGTAAGAATAGACGCAACCATGCCCTCCAATTTTTCACTCGGAGGACCGTCTGATACCCCACTTTCTTTCTTCAATATCTCCCCCTCTAACACCTGGGCTAGTTTGCTCTCCATCCTGTTCTCATTTGTTGATGCATTGCTCCCAAAGAGATGAGACTGGCTAGCAGGCATTGAAGAGCCTTGCTTCGCTTGTAGTCCCATGTGTTCCCCCTGACTGGTGTGTAACTCAGTATTATTCTCCAAAGGCTCAGTAGCGTTAGTCCTCTCATTTCTCTTCTTAGTTTGAGTTGAATCCCCTTGAGAAGGAACACCAGCCCATTTTTCCACAGACCAGTACGGTGGGTGATCAAAAGCAGAAGCATGTTTAGATTGGGTGTCTTGGCTCACATTGAGTGGGTTAAGAACATCAGCTTTTCTAGATTCAACAGGTGAAGCTTGAGTATTACCCTCAGGGGTCAGTGCTGTTGCTTCGAGAGCTTGCTGCTTTACAATGGATGCAAGGTTAGATAGGGGGGACTTCATTCTCTCCCATTTATCATCCTCAGGTTTGGACGGGCTGTGATGAGCACCCTGAAATTTAGATCCTTCTGTAACTGTGGTGCCCTTGGTCTTTGGGGAGCCATGTGTGATTTTTCTCTGAGCAGATGAGGCTTGGTGAGGAAGATGAGACGGCTGTTGCCAAGCTGGATTGACAACAGCAGTAGAGTATGGCACTGCTGTTTTGCTAGGTCCAGATTTCTGATGAATCTGAGCATTAACAGAGCTTGACAGGGCAGTTGTTAGGGCTCCTTTAGAGGGACAGTTCTTAGTTATGGCTGTGCTGGTGTTTTTAACATGCTTGACAGTGTGAGCATGTTGGTTGCCCTTCATCAGACAGGATGGCTTCTTTCCTCCAGAGGCCAGATGTTCTCCTTGGTCAATTATAGATATAAACTCCTGCTTTGCAAAACTCTGAAATTCATCTGCAAAAGTCCCTTTTCCATCTTTGCCCCGCAGAGTAGAAGCCAGTATGGGGCTAGCCACACCTACATAAGTTCCAGGGATGTTTTTTATGGAGTCTTGTGAAGATCCCTTACCCCAGGTTGGTTTGGGCTCTGGAACCTGGTGATTCTGCGGCCTATTTATTTGCTTTTGATGAGATCCATTTCTGTGGGTATTGGGTAAGATAGGGTATTGCACAGTGGAGCTATAAGTTGTTGAATGAGTCCTCTTTGAGTTCAGAAAATCTCTCTGATTTGATTCATTAGTATGAGGCTCCATCATAGAAACTGGAGGGTCGTTTATGCATTTTGGACGTTTTGATTTAGCGGACAAATCAAGAGGTACATCTCTTTGTTCAATTGAGCAAGCTGTGTGGTCCTCTGAAGCAGAAGGTAGTGTTGTTTTAAGAGAGCCCATGGTTGCCTTGTCTATGCTGTTTCCTTTCTCTACATGGTTCAGTAGTCTGCTCTGAGAGGTGATGCTGGCCAGTGCAGAGCCACAGCAAATGGCAGCAGTGGGAGATAACGTGTAGCGGGTGGGTGCTGCAGAAGTTAATGACGGGTGCTGCAACGGTAGGGCAATAGCTGGTGACGCTACCACTGAGGCTAAAGATTTATGCTCTCCTACAGATTTTGCATTCTTACTCGATGAATGGTTAGATTTAAGTTTTGAGGTTGATGTGCCTGCTTTTTTCTCTGCAGCTGGAGTCCGGCCCACAGAGAACTGATATGGATAGGTCCGCATGAGAGGTGTCCCTCCGACACCTGAACTTTGAGGCTGAATTTCTTTCTGAAACTGAGTGGCTGTGGCTTCTCTCAAGGCAGCAATCTGACCCAATGCTGGTGGAAGTGTGATTTTACAAAGTGGAGAGGAAAAATTAGTCGAAGGAAGGAAGGCAACTGGCTGGGCTGGTTTAAACATGGTGGAGCACTGAAACCCAGGTGGAACACTTTGCACAGATTGTGTTTGTGGGTGTGATTTCTTACTGGATGTCACATTGCTGTGACAGGGGTTGAGTGAGTCCTCCCGGCTTACTTTTACACCACTTGACCACTGAGGAGTGGGGAAAAGACCAGCACCATCAGCCTTGAGTTTAGGGGGCTCTGCCCTTTTGTCTGCTCTCTTCTCTGAGGTGGTGAGGGCTGAGCCTGACATGGGTGCATTGTTGGGCTGTTGAGGAGGAGAAAGCTCAGGGCTGTGGTTGTAATTGCTCGTGTCCAGGCAGGCTTTCGCTGTCTTACAGTCTGTTGCTGGAGTGGTCTTGTTTTGCTGACTGAGGGTAACATCTCCTCTAAACTCAGGGGGTAGCGTCTGGGGGGGATTTCCCACCATACTAGTAGACGCTTTATTTGGAGCACTGATCTCTCTGCTCACCGTGCCTCCATCCCCTACATTCATTAGTGTAGGATCCACCTGAGTAATAAGAGAAGTTCATGAGGCCAGTATTAATTAGATGAGAGGAAAGAATTTTCTAATCTAGTAAACTAAGTGTAATAAGAATAAAAAAAACAATCACCTGCATAGGTGTTTCTTTAACACAACATGCCTCAGGGGGTAGCTGAGTCAGTCAGGTTAGAGTTTTCCTTGAAATACAGTGAAATGCTGCAAAATACACAAGAAAACGAACACTTGATGTGATCACTGTGAGTGCTGTTGTCATTTCAATCAGAGAAAAGGCCTTCATTTAATCCTTCATGAAGGACTTAGACACATTCTATGCAACAGTAATTGACCAACATTGGGCAATTGAAAATTTCCTTTCTTTTGAGATGGGCGGGCAGATATGTTACAATTTCCTTGGAGCGAGGAGGCAGTTCATGTTAGCAAAGAGAAGTGTGGTAGACTGTGTTGTTCTATTGTTCCTTTTTGTTTTATTTGTTTGCAAGCAGGGAAAACAAGCATTTTGTCAATGCTCATCAATCCAGAATTTGAATAGTCTACTCAAAATTGGATATTCAGTGACTGAAATAAGAATTAATGCATCAGTTGCTATATGGACGGATTATGAGCCAACAAGCTCCTGGCAGAGACACGTAAAAGGCCACCATTGCTAAAAAACCAGATCACCCTTTACATTGATTTTTTTCTGTGATATTTAGCAGGTTAACCATAACTGTTAATGGTTAAAACTATTTCTTTCACACTGGAGATGAAGAGGGGCAGTCTAAATCCTCTTCAAACATTCCTGCCACAATAGACTGACACTTCTCTTTGCAGAAATCATACAAAATACTATGGCATGTGACACAAAATATAACAGGAAAACATTTTAAAAATCTGTCATGTAGCTTCTTTCTTCAAGTGTTAGGCATATTGAAATATCCCCTCCAGACGTGTTTTAAGACATATAAAAATACACTGCTTTGAATAATAATGTGAGTCTGATATCACCAACAAGTTCAATTAACTAGCTAAGAATTCTTAAATTACATATGCTCATTTAAAAAATACTCAATCTATAAATATGCAAATATTGTTCATTTTGAAAGTGTCAGAGAGATGAAGATGCCTCTTGCTTCACTGAAAAGTCTACTCCCAGTGTATGTGCAGTGGAGGCTTCATGTCTCCACATCACACATGTATAAAGGTGCATATTGGATTATGATTGGCTCCAAACTAGTTTTGATGACACAAATCCTGCTGGTGCGTACATGTCTTCAACACAGACTTGTGGTGAAAAAATGAGAAACTTTCCCCCTTCAGCAGATTAATGTGAAAGCAGCCTTCTAGTGTCAAACTATGCACATAGATCATGCTGCACAGTGAAGGTCAAACATTCAAGTCAAGGCACAATAAGCAAAACACATTTTTGAGTGTTGGGGAATCTTAAATTGCTTTTCTAACTTAAAAGTAGGTTTACTGTATCTGAGGTATGCCCTGTGCAGCTGTATTAGAAAAAATGAACAAAATATTATCAATTAATACTAGATGAGACTCCTTATCAGCAGATTCTCAACATTAAAGCTAAGGGAAAAAACACAATTGGGACATCCCTAGTTTTGACTGAACCCTGTGATATTCCAATGAGAAATGCTAACAGTCACTTCAAACAGATTCCTGCTTAGGGGGTCCATGACCCTTTGGGCCCCTAGGCCTGTCCCAGTAGCCCCATCAGTAATGCATCCATGAGACAATCAGCTCTGACTGTTCTAAAGATCTTTTATGAGTGTGTGGCAGCCTCAATGTGTTCTGAGTTGATTAAGCAGTGTGGTGGATGCCGGAATGTGAGCAAAGGTTTTTCCTTACTTGCTTATATAATTAAGGATTATCTATCACTGGACGGTTAATTATTTATGATTACAGTATGGAGGCAAACCTCTTTAAATGCAGTTTCAATGTGGGGGGTCCTTGTAATGTTAAGTGTTGATCATTCTTATCTAAAATTAGACTTGAAATTCCACCCATTACTTCTCCATGGAAAACACACTCAAACAAAACACATTTTCAAAAGAGAATACAACCTTCTTTCACCAAACGACGCTAACCATACACACTATAATGAACAATATTAAGCCATCAGTTAATCTAGCTCGATGTCATCTCAAAACAAACATTTGCAATACTCTCATACACAGGCGACACACACCACAGCAGCCTGGTACGTAGGTAGAGGTGAGCGCAGGCGAGCGCATCTGCAAGTAAATGAGACGACTACAAAAGAGACTAGGCACAAAATCTATGTCAAAGCTTTGGGGGGAATGGAAAATGTTTCACCCTAGAGTCAGTGAAACATAACGAAGATGATGCACATAATGACTGACACACCAATCTCTGCTGGAATCTGCGAGCATGGACTGAAAGGGATCCAGCGATGCAGACACCGCTCAGTGCAAGGAGGGTCTGCATTCATTACCGTACAACAGTTGCTTACAGCTAGTTTGTCTTTGTGCTGCGATCATACGCGGTCTACCATGCCACAACATTTGAATTCATCTGCTCTGATGTAGGCCAATAAATGTATGCAGTAGTCCGCATACACGCCGTGGGCAACACCGCTCAGACGAAACAAAGTCGAGCCTGACATTACCTTTGAGAAACAGCCTCGAAGAAACCAAATTATTGTGTTCCCGGTCAGCTCACTGTCCACCCCACGGCACAAAAGACACACGTCCCAATGTCATATCTGAAAAGTACACAATAGACCACATGCATGTTGAAGCATCGGGGCATTCACAAAACAACACGTTTCTCTCTGTTGTAAATATCAGCACGGAAAAACTCTGGAGAGCTCCGGGTCGCTCTCTCTCGCTGGAGATGGCGAGCAGTCACCATAATGAGAGAATGGTAACTGGCTCTCAGGTGATCGGTCCTTCCACAGACAAACTGAACAGACAGTCTGTCTTCATCTCTAATTCTTGTCTAAATAACGTGGAGAATAAGGGATTGAAATGTTTCAAGATGAAAGACAGATGTTTGGAGAAATTATAACAAGTGACAGGGGAGCTTTCTCCCATCGAGTGGCTGCCTGGGCTGCGTCGTAGGAGCACAATGTGGCAATGTGTCACATCCCTGCCTGATAAGGTAAGTCAACATCAATGCAGAGCCACACAGAAAACGAAGGGAGAGCCAAACAAACAAAACTCCTGACGACCATCATCCCGTTTCATCTACCCACGAACACCAGACAAAGTAACATTTACTCTGCCTGGACGTTTTTTTTTTAAACAAACAAATAGTCGATTTCACCCGCTGATAGCACAGCAACTGACTGCACTGAGTTACTCGCAAATATGAAAAAAGTAGCCAGCTGGACAACTAAAAGGCGGGTGGGTGACAACTTATTACAGAGGCTTGTGCTGCCGGAGTGGCCACGACAAGGGGGCAAACAATATATTTAACTCCACTGACCACCGCTACCTTCAACAGCACCGCGGGTAGCTTTCCAGCTCCCTGCGCAGCGGAGTGTCCGCGAAGCCCTCGCACTGCTCCCGGTGGTTTACATGTTGAGGCAGGCTACTGTTATTTATCCCCGGCCGACCTAATGTGAAGTGCTCCCGTATCGGCCCTTCGGTGGACTGACTGAGCCACTTCGGCGTTGAAAGGCATTCGCCGAGCCCCCCGACCCACCAAGCCTCTTCTCTCCGTCCCCCCTTTAAGACTCTCTCTCGCTCCCCCTCTCTCTCCGAAATATTGAATTATTCCCAAGCTAATCAGCAGGCGAGATAAAAGATGTCTCATGACACAAACACTTACGAACCCGCTCGTCCAGATGGCATGCGAACGACGTACAGGCACGACTCGGTTACGGCCGCGTCCAGCCTTTCGCCTCTGCCGTCCGTGGCTGTTCACTAATCTCGACGGTTTTCGGT